>NC_084742.1:33985200-34032700 GCF_033978785.1 Entelurus aequoreus | reverse complement strand
TAAAAGTATATTTATACACATATCAGGACTTCTGTACACTATCTTCTACAGTACGTATACTAACATGTACTGTGGAGTACACATGGGTGTCATAATCAATCTGACCACAGCATGGTACTGTTTACACATTTATGATAACACTGGTAAGTTAGATTTTTTTTCTCTAAAATGATTGATATGTCATGTGATTCACTTTGGTCAATAAGTGTGTACGTGTGTTTTGTGTACATGCCCATGTTGTTGTTGTTGTTGTTGTTGCTGTCGCCAGCCGGTTGGGCGGGCAGCACGGTGACCTTTGTGCCCGTCTGCTGAATGAACTGCTGCAAGTTGACCTGACGAAGCTCTTTGGTCAGCTGCTCCAACTGCTGCTCCTTCTCCTAGTAAACAGACAAAATACTTCTGAATATTCATTATTACAATGACAAAACATACTTTTAATATACTTCTAATAATTTTTATATTGTTTTAGTAAACTCTTGAAAAGTTGCTTGCAGAACTAATTGATTTTGCAAGTAAAAGTGAGGGATTACAGACTCAAATATTAAGCAAATAATTTTGTATTATGCTGTAACATGTAATATGCTATTGAGGTGTCCATGTGTGCACCTGGCACCAGGAAATCTTGGTCATCGACTTTGTGGTTGTGTCGTCGAACTTGCGGTCTCATGTCTTGGGCTCAATTCAAATAACCCTCCTCTGCCCTTGTTTTTGCCCTCCCTGCTTGGTTTTGCGCATTCAACTCAATCAAGAGGCGTTAGAATTATCTATCAGGTAGGGGGCAAGGGTGAAGTACCTCCCTCGAAGTGAAGTGAGCTTTCAGACTTCCCTATACTATTGAGTGCGAGGAGAAAGATGGCAGACCAGAAAACCAGAGAAGCATACAAATGTAAGTAATAAGCGTAATTAATGATTTTCATAATAATGAAACTGGTGGTTTAGTCAGACTTCAAACCTTTGCTACTGCACGTAAATATTGGCTTCAAACACAAATGTACAATGAAACACATTTTACATACTGCAAGCTGATGCGCCATCAGTGTGTGAATGTGTGTGTGTGAATGGGTGAATGTGGAAATAGTGTCAAAGCGCTTTGAGTTCCTTAAAAAACTTAGAAAAGTGCTATACAAGTACAACCCATTTACCATTTACCAGCACTTGCATATTTTTCGTCAAAAACGTCTTCCAAACAGTCTTCTTCTTAATAAAGTCAAGCAAATTGAAATAAGAAAAGCACAAGCAATACCGAACATCGCGTGCGACGGCATCTTGAAAGTAAACATTTGTCGCATCTGCCTTACATCACTGCTGGCAAACGGCGAGGGTTGATGACGTAGCGAGACTCGATGAACGTCTGTATGCATAGGGTCGTATTTGAAATACTTCACCATGGCATGAGATGCTAGAGCCAAGGGGTGGGGTCAAGTAGAAGAAGAGAGGGAGAGGAAGGAGAAGAAGGAGAATTCGATTTGAGCCTTGGACACTCGGGTGAAGAGAGAGGCAGAACTTTCAACTGATCACACCTGGTGGTGATGTGGCTCTGATGGTGGAGGGGGGACGCCGGTCAGACCTGGCAGGCCCAAACACATTGTGAGGATGCGGTGGGAACACTTGGCAGAGTCTCCCGTCAGAGAGAGTTTAATTTCCCACCTCCGGAAAAGCTGTGTTCTGAGGAAGACGGGGGACATTGAGTCTGAGTGGGCCGGGTTCCGTGCCTCTATTTTTGAGGCTGCAAGGTGGTTGTGCCTGTCGTGGTGGTAAGACTGGAACCCGCTGGTGTCCAGCGGTCATGGATGCGGTCAAGATGAAGAAAGAGTCCCATCGGGTCTTTTTGGCTCATTGGACTCCGGAGGCAGCTGACCGGTACCAACAAGCGGTGTGCGGCTTTGGCGGTCACCGAGGCAAAAACTCGGACACGGCAGGAGTTTGGGTAAGCCACAGAAAACGACTTCTGGACGGCTTTAACCACCCGCTGCCTCAGAAAAGGGAAGCCATGCACTGTCACCACCAATGTTCCCTCTAATTTTTCATGTGTGTGAGCAAATGCAAAAACTCCCTGAGCATTCAGTGGAGCCCATGTGAGCAACATCAGACGTGCACACTGTGGCTACACCAGCAGCACACCTGTCCCAAACCTGACTAAATAACAAGTTAAATCTCCATCCATCCATTTTCTACCGCTTGTCCCTTTCGGGGTCGCTGGAGCCTATCTCAGCTGCATTCGGGCGGAAGGCGGGGTACACCCTGGACAAGTCCCCACCTCATCGCAGGGCCAACACAGATAGACAGACAACATTCTCTTATTATTATAATCAAAGGACAGCAGTCATTTCCATTTCTAATATAAGTGTTTAGGCCCACTTACAATGACAATAACAACAAATATTGTTTTTCATGAACTGTGTACTTGTATTGTTTGTCTGGGTTGAGGTCCTGCTTTGGAAATAATTTGTACCCCTTTCAGACATTGCATTTAGTTCCCCATAAAACATTCACATGTTGCACAATGAGATGTAAGCAGGGGATAATGCGTGGCGAAGTTGGTAGAGTGGCCGTGCCAGCAATCGGAGGGTTGCTGGTTACTGGGGTTCAATCCCCACCTTCTACCATCCTAGTCATGTCCGTTGTGTCCTTGGGCAAGACACTTCACCCTTGCTCCTGATGGCTGCTGGTTAGCGCCTTGCATGGCAGCTCCCGCCATCAGTGTGTGAATGTGTGTGTGAATGGGTGAATGTGGAAATACTGTCAAAGCGCTTTGAGTACCTTGAAGGTAGAAAAGCGCTATACAACATTTATCATTTATCATTCCTGCAACTTCCTGTTTGTAAAAAATATATTTTTATTAGTATTTATTTAATATACTGTACTAACAGAATTTCATGATTAATATTTATAAATTAAGATTCCTAATAAACGACACCAGAATAAGCACACATTTGATTGATAAATCATAGTGTAACAACCTGGAATGACACTTTTTGTGTGGTGTTGGAGTTGTCCGACTTTTTGTGTGGCTGTAAACGCATCGCTGGCTAAGTGCCATATGTGCATGTGTTGGCGCAAGTGAGAAAGAGTGAGCGGCTGCTGTTGATACAACAAAGTTGTTTTTGGTCTGGTTTGTACTGCAGAAAATGACCACTTTTGCTAGATATCATTTTTTTTACTAATGTTTTGGTGATGTGTTTATGGCCGACAATAAAGAGTTTTGCTCAGTAAAGTGATGGATGGAATTCATGTCCTCAAAGCGTCTCGACAGACGTTACAATAATTAAACAATGATGACGAAAACTGTTTTCTCTATCGTGTCTGTGTGACGAAAATTGTTATGCGCTTATTTTTTTATTTGATTTTGTGCGTGGCATAGATTTGCCGTGCGCAGAGGACGCTTGAGCAGAGCGCAATTGCACAGGCGCGCACCTTAGCGGGAACGTTAGTCACCAACTTGTATGGTGGGGATGGTGTGCTGCTGACCTCAACATGAGATGTGAATGGGTGAAAGGAATACTTCCAAGACCTCATCAATCCTTATGAGGAAGCAGTGCCTGCGGACTCCGTGGTGGGCCCTTCTATCTCTGGGGCTGCGGATGCCGAGGTACTGTAGTTAAGAAGCCCCTTGGTGGCAAGGGCCTGCGGGTGGATAAGACCCGCTTGAATTTCCTTAAAGGGTACCTATTATGCAACACAAACTTCTTACTTATTGGTACCTGCTTAGGTGTATTTGGGATCTGCGTAAGTGCCGAACATTTTTAATCAAACAATGGGGACATGGCGGAGATATTTATAAAACAATCTTGCCTTCCTTCATACTTCCTCCAAACAAGCCGTTTGGAATTAACCCAATTTGTGATGTTTTTGTCCAGTTATGACATCACCGGACATCTCCATATATGGTAAAAAAAATAGCTTTGGGCGAGTTTGCAATTGTAGTCAATAACTGTCTTCTTTTTCGCTATCCTTGTTGTGGGGCAGACTGGCGTATAGTTCTAACTTATACCTGTCAGTAGACTCCATATGGAAGCGCTAAAACTACAACGTGAATGACGGGTAGAAGACACAGTCAAAGTGGAGGCACGTAAATAGGACCGCCATTATGCTGTAATATGTAGTAGGCTGTAATACGTTGTAATATCATGCTGTAATATGTTGTAGTATGTAATATGCTGTGAAATGTAATATCCTGTAACAGGTAATATGCTGTATTAGGGACAAGCGGTAGAAAATGGATAGATGGATGGATGTTGTAATATGCTGTATTATGTTGTAATATGCTGTGATATGTTGTAATATGTAATTTGCTGCATTATGTTGTAATATACTGTAGTAAGTAATATGTTGTAATGGGTAATATGTTATAATATGTTGCAATATGCTGTAATATGTTGTGATATGCTGTAATAAGTAATATGTTGTAACAGGTAAAATGTTATAAAATGCTGTAATATGTAACATGCTGTAGTAGGTCATGCTTTGGTGCCGGGGGCAGCTGCTGATGTTTCTGTTGTTGTTGTTGTTGTTGTTGTTGTTGTTGTTGTTGTTGTTGTTGTTGTTGTTGTGAACAAACCTGAAGTTTCTTGCTTGACTGTCCAAGCGAGCGTTCCAACACCTGGCAACCATTCTCAAGGTGAATTGTGTGCTGGTTCTGCACTTCCAGCTCTGCTGTCACCTTCTCCAGTTGGGCCTGCAGCTGAAAAGCAGCATTTTAATGGGGAAAACAACATAATCATTAATACTTCCAAATATTCTTTCTTTTTACATATTTATATTGTCTTACTGCATATATTGAGGTTTCGTCATCAGGATTCAAGTAATATTATTTCAAAATACTTTCTGTTCACATATTTATATCTTACTGCATATGTGGAGTTTTCATCATCAGGATTCAAATATTATTACTCAAAACAATACTTTATTTTCACATATGTATTATTTTACTGCATATGTGGAGATTTCATCATCTGGATTAAAATATTATTACTTCAAAATATATTTCCCTTTCAAATATATTTTCTATAAAGCAAAGTATGTATTTCATAAACACAATTGAAAAGATGATTTTAAACGACATTAAACATTAGAAAAACAGCATTTGTTGTCTGTCGCTGCTTCCTAAAATGAGAATATAACTTGACATTTTATTTTTTTGTGTTATTTTTTATCACAACTATTATTTAACTGTATTTTCTTTTAAAAACAATAACAAATGTTGCCTTATTCACATCCTCTGAAGGCCGGAAAGTGCATTCATTCATCTTTATGTTTATTCCATCATATTTCAGCTATGACTGAGGGGAGATCAAATCTGAAAAATCAATTAATCTGAATTTAAAATACAATGTTTTGTAGAATAGTGTCAATATGCTATTATTGTATTTCATGTGTCTGATCATTCTATACTAAAAACTCACTCGCGTTACTTTCAGTTCTGTTACTTAAATGAGTCATCTTTGGCTTAGGAACCTTGAACATGAATGAAATAAAGTTAGCCAACACACATCTTAAGTAGTTCAATGTTTGTTTTAACAAATTTGGTGGAAAAAAGACATAAATTGAAGTTTATTTTGAGAGATCATTTAATCAGAAAAATCAATATTATTGAGGCACTTAAACATGTGGCAAAACGTATACTTATATTTTTGTTTCTTTAAAAAAACAACAACCAGACAATGTGAATGATTTCTTATTGATATTAATGCATTATTTACTGAGAAATAAAGCAAAATATGTTATTTATCACATTGTAACTGTATGCATGTTTGAAATAAGCTTAAACCATTAACCAAAAGGTCTACAATGCATTAATGCCATGCCAACACAATTAAATTACCACTTCCTCAAAACAAGAGAGAGACATATTTAGTCTGTCTAGAATATTACATAATAATTTAAAAGTCTGTTGTTTTATTTTAGTCCTGTTTTTAGTGTTAATGAAAGTGTCTGTTTGCAACTTTGTCAAAGTGACATTTTTCAAACCAAACACCACACCAGAAGCAAATAGCAGTCATGTTGTTTTTATGAGAGAAAATACATTCAATGATCGCTAACTTTAGTAACTAAACTTTTATAAATCATTATCATTAGTTGACAACACATAAAGCTCATGTGCATGTGTGTGTGTGTGTGCGTTACGGGCATAGTTTGCGTGCTAAAAGCCGTAAAATGGCGTAATATATTTCTTACAGCGCTTTGGAAAGTGAGCTCCCTCTAGGCCAGGGGTGTCAAACGTACGGCCCGAGGGCCGGATCAGGCCCGCGAACAGGTTTTATCCGGCCCGCGGGATGAGTTTGGTAAGTACAAAAATGTACCTGAAATTTTTGAATGAGAGAAACAGCTGTTCTAAATGTGTCCACTAGATGTCGCAATAGCAATTCTCTGTATCTTTGTAGATGATGCTACATATGTACAAAATAAACCACTTATGTTAGTACATCAGTCAAAGAAAATGATCAAACTACATATATAACATACTGTCATTTGATTTTGATATAAGTTTTGTATCTTGATAGATTGAAAATTAACACCAATGAGTTGACTGATGAACATTATCACAATTTATTCAGAAAATAAAAATAACGACAAATAAAGTATATATACCATTAACCGCAATAGGTAATTGAAAAAAACAAAAAAAACAACATTATGATTTGTACAATATCAGAATGTGTTTGTACTATTTTCAAACAAAGAAAATAATCTGAAGTTGTCTTTATTTTTAAGTTATCGTGCCATGATTTTACCAGTCCGGCCCACTTGGGAGTACTTTTTTCTCCATGTGGCCCCCGATCTAAAATGAGTTTGACACCCCTGCTCTAGGCATTCAAGTAAAACTCACTCTAATGACGTGTTATTAAGGTCTCAGTTTGGTTACACAGTAGTACCTCAACTTATAAGATTATTTGGTTTTGTGACGGAGCTCTTAACTCAAAACACTTGTATCTCAAATCAATGTATCCCATTGCAAAGATTTAAAATCCATTTAATCGGTGATCGGCCCGACAAAACATCCCAATTTGAGCACGTAATATGCCTTTGACAATAAAAACTTTTAGATAAGAAATATTGTATAAAACAATACAATAAAATGTAGTATAAACCAATACAATAGTTTTATGAAGTATTGTAATAATAATGTACAGCATTTACCTTGAAGAGTGGACGTATATGGTATATCCTTTCAGCTGTTTCTGCGTCTAACACACCATCAGCAGCTTTTCAATATTTTCATGGACAAATGTCCGCTGTTTAGATATAATTTCAACGTAGCAGTGCTACGCTCTAACTGCCTTACCAAGTTAGCTAGCTACACGCTCTGTTATGTGTATGATGATTGTTTTCTTTAATTCAACGACTATCGTCCACGCATGCTTCGGAAAACAAAGTTATGTCCATCTCGAGCTATGAGCGAGTAAGACTCAATGTTTTGGTTGGATCTTACGGGTTTCACTGTAACATTGACAACGCCAACTGGTGGATCGTGACTCCAATTGAGGTACTACTGTAATCTCAACCCTTGGTTTGAGGCGATAGTGTACCTCTTCCTCGTTGATCATGTGACTCAGCTGTTCCTCCTGCTGCAGGCGCTCTTCCCCCATGCTCTACCGGGAAACAAAGGACACAAAAGTATTGGATGTTCTTCATGGTTGGCATGCTAAGCTAACTGCTAACCTGCATGTGCGCCAAGTATTGCGACAGCTCGTCCTCGCAGTCGCGTATGCGGCCCTGCAGCTCGGCCAGCTGCTGTCGGAGCCGCCGCTCGTTTTCCTGCTCAATGCTCAGCTCGTTCTGCCAGAATTCCTCCTCCTCCATCTCGGCGTCGTTCCTCATCACCTGCTGCTCCAAAAGCAGAAGCTCCTCCTGCAGGTTTCCATCCTGGAAAACGAGCAGGTCAAGAAAACCGTGGTTGGGGTGGAGTCGGTTGCTAGGCAACACTGGCTGACCTCACTGGCCTCCTCCCAGTCTCGCAATCGGACCTCGCAGTCCAGCAGGCGGCCATCCAGAAGCTGGAGTTTGTCTCTCTGGAGCTGCACTAGTCGGCTCAGCTCGCGGGCCGGACTACTCGGCACCGACACCCCGGCAGCGACAAGCCGAGTCAGGTTCAAGGTCACGCCTCGCTGCTGCCGCTGCTTAGCTGCGTGCAAACACAGGCGGAGGATGACGTCATGTCACTGGAGCTCTTGGAGGATCAAAGTACCTTCCTGGTCTCTGCTCCTCCCAAAGATTTCCCTCAGACCTCCGCCGAACGTCAAAGACTTGCGTTTGGGCTCCCTGCGTTTAAGCGAGCGGTCCGCTGCCGATGGCCGGAGTTTGGCCAAAGGCGGCAAGCTCTGGCGGTAGAAGGCGCGCTCGCTTCCACGAGCCAGACCGTCGGAGTCGGGCCGCTCGCTTACGGAGGGGCCGGTACGCCGGAGGATGAGCTGGACGTCGCTGGCGTACTGGCCCCACTTATTGAGGGACACCACGGGGTTCTCCTGAGGCGACAGGTGGCGCTCCGTCTCCCGCCATTTCTCAATTAAGGCATACCTGCCGGTGCGGCCTTGAAGAGAACAAAATAGTTTTTATTTAGGTATTTCCCACAATGCATTTGTGGCGTTAAATTAACTCATTGTATGCTTGATACATCACTACTTGGAGGCACAAGTCAGGTGTGGTATGTAGAAAGAAAGCATTTACTTTACCAAGTGGGAAAGACTTAGGGCCTGATTTACTGAAGGTTTGCGTGTACTAAAACATGTGCAACTTAATAGCACACGCAAAGCTGATCTACTAAACATGTGCAAAGTGGATTGTGTCTGTTCGGTGAGCAGAATAAGGCATGCAAATTATTTTGTGTCTGTCTTCATTAATATGCGGAATATATGCAGATTATCAAAACGCCCACAAAGTGGGAGGAAACAATGCAAATATATTACAAAGCACGCGCAATGTGATTTTGCACCTCTGATAAATAAGCGCAAACTGACACACACACAGCCGTGAGAAAGGATCAGTGGTCGTGCTACAAAGACAGAAAATCCTCAGTTGTGTCAACATATTTGAAATGCCAGAAATAAAAAATATTAGACATATTGTCTGTTTAGCAACATCCTTTTAGAATTTTAGATCAGCATGCTGTGTGACTTAAAGTCAATGTAGATGGATTTATATAGCACATTTCTAAAACTACTGCCCCAAAGTGCTATACAGATTAGAACAGAAAGGTAAAATATTAAAAAATAATCATCAAAATCACAATAAGCACAAAATATTCTATATATAAAACACAGTTAAAATGCATGAAAACAGTGTAAAAAAAACAAAAGTTAAAAGATTAAAAAGAATAAAAAATCACAATAAATACAAAGCAATCTATAAAACACAGTTAAAAATGGATAAAAAGAAAAAGTTGAAAATGTCCATACATTTGTCCAGCTCAGCTTGTGTTTAACGCCAGCGTAAATAAGTGAGTTTTTAAAGAATATTTAAAAGTATGGAGAGATGTTGCCGTTTTGAGATTCAGAAGGAGAGCATTCTAAAGTTTAGGGCCTGCTGTCTGCTGTCTGCTACTGTCTGTCTGCTCTGGTCTTCAGTCTCGACCTTAGGCATGGTAAAAAGCACTGGTCAGTTGACCTTAGGGGTCTGACCAAGGTGTGCAGAATAAGTGATCAGATATGTATGGTGGAGCCAGCCCATGGAGAGATTGAAAAACAGATAATAAAATCTTGAACTGAATTCTAGAAACAACAGGCAGCCAGTGGAGAGAAAGGGGTTGATTAAAACAAATCCCATTGATGTCAAATTTATCTGATCGTTTTTTTTATTTATAATTTTCTATTTTTTTAAGAGTTATAATTGAAACAATCTTTTTATTGCTTATATGACGTTCTCATGCAATAGTAAACACAATACTGTCATTTTAATGAAAAACTCAATTGTTGTGTTTTTCAACCCTTATAAAAGCACATGTTCAATGTAGAACTCACTAGCATACATTAGTACAGACTGAAATTTAAACATCTGGCATCTTTGGTTCAATAGTTATCATTGAAACAATCTTTTTATTGCTTATATGATGTTTTCAGGCGATTCTGAGCGCAATAAAAAATTTTTTAAAACATACAATGTCCGATAAGCAAAGAAGTATATCATCTGCATACAGCGATATTTTATGTTCCATGTCTCCTATTGTGAAACCAGATGGGGGTTCTTTAGCTATAACTAACGGAAGAGGCCTAAGAGGGGATCCTTGGCGTGTTCCACTGTCCACAGTACAGTTCAAACAGTTTAGAAAGTACATTGTTCGTCAGTATCGTGGTCTAACGTAAAGAAATAAATGTCGACCCATCTGAATTTCCTTAACGTCTCAAACAGGCAACCCCATTATTAGAGGTGGGGGAAATAATGGATTTTTAGATGCATTGCAATTCGCACATGGACCATTATAGAATCGATTAGTAAACATCAATAATCGATTTATTTACTGTAAATAAAGTAATGCAGACAGTTCTAAAGGTTGTCTGACTGCAGCGAGCCACCTCACCGAGAGATCCAACCAGCTCCTTTATTTTAGGGCATTTATGTTCCAGTTTTGCGCACATTTTCATTAATTTAATAAAGGTGGGAATTAATTTAACTGTTTCTTATTCAAAATTAATTATTTTTTTTAATTGACAGTGATAAACGCTAATTTAGAGAAACGAAAATACATGTAAAACTACATAAATATACATAAATTAAAGATGCATCAATAATCTATTTTTAATCGAATCGTAGCTCCTGAATTGTAATTGTAATTGAATTGTGAGGTGCCCAAAGACTCCCACCTCTACCCATTATAATATATCTCCTATATTATTTTTGTGTGTCTTAAGCACAAGTAAGCCTCTCTATGATAAGTGCACCTTCAGCGCTAAAAATAAATAAAGGGAAAAAAAGTGGGTTCTGTTGCAGATGCACTTTGGACTGTGTCTAAAATGCCCATAAAAAGTGGTAGATGTCTCCTGCATCTTTGATAATACAACAAACATCACAAGTAGGCGCATGATAACATGAACGTGCAGTAAATGATCAAGTGTCTCCGTGGTGCCCCATATAGTACACGTAAAATCCTCATTTAAACAGGGCGATCTGCACACGCAGTCTTATTAGATTGCACGAAACACGCCCACCAATAGTACACCCAATTTTATAGATCGCACACGCTGTGTAGCACATGGTATTTTTGGATCTTAGTGAATCAGGCCCTTAGAACACAAAAAGTCCCATTGTAATGTGTTTGTAAACTATGGTTGAAAAGCCAAATGTAAAAACATGTTTTAAAAATATTCTTTCTGTGGCGGTCCAAATGAACACACACACACACACACACACACGCACGCACGCACACACTTCCAGTAAGCAGAAGAAGGATCTTTATATTGGTTAAAATTCCAATCCAAAACAAAAGGTGTGGACTGGGACATTAGTTCAATGGTTCCCAGAGTGTGTGTGGGCTAGTAAAAGAGGTGCATTCATCACTAATGTGTGTGGACAAAAAGGCACAGGCTGCACAAAGTGTAGTTCTAAATAACATCTGCTACTGTCACAATCGAAAACAAACAGGAAACAAATCTATCTTGAATTTAACAAAAGCTATCTTGGATACAAAAAGCTAAGAGATTTTAAAATTGGTGGGCGTGTTCCGTGTGATCTACTATCACTGTTTGTACAATTGATAACTGGTGTGGCTTGCCTGATTTAAATGAGGTTTCTGCGTGTCACCATGGAGACACTCATTTACTGCATATTAATGTTATCATGCTCCTACCTGTGGCATTTTGCTGTTTTGAAACATGCCGCAGACAAATATAATATGTACCACATTTATGGGCATTTTAGAAGCAGTCCTGTAGCACATCTACAACAGAACTTTTTTAGAGCGCCGAAGGTACGCTCAGAAATTGCTGGCACAAAGTGTGAGCGTGTGCTGGAATGTGTCAGACGCAAGAAAATGCATATTGCAGTAAGTTTTTTTCATATAGGAGATATTTTGATACTACTATATATTGTCTATGAAGGTTCTCATTCATCCAGGCCATTGTCATCTCGGGGCATTCAATCGATCGCAAGTGGACTGCTTGGTTTGTCTTGGAAGATGTTTTGCCGCTCAGCCAAGTAGGCTTCATCAGTTCGTACTCATAGACTTACATTGGTCAGATCTAGTCCGACGGCTGGTGCCAAAACTCTTAATTATTTATACTCCAAAAACCAGGAGGGTGTGCCTGGGAAAGGATGGTTTCGCAACAAGCAATCCTAACTGTCAAAGCCAACTACAGTCGTTAAAGTGTAATTTCCCCTTGTTAGCATTGAGGTATTGTGTGGCAAAACGATCGCTGTGGATTGACGACTACCAGGCCAAAATAGTTGGAATGCCCCAAGTTAGCATTCCATTCAGTTGTAAACACATGGGCCAAATGGCATTCTGGTCACCTTCTGTGACCACAATGTTTCTAACTCTTGTTATTTGTTGGAGGTAGGGCTGGGCGATATGGCCTTTTATTAATATCTCGATATTTTTAGGCCATGTCACGATACACGATATATATCTCGATATTTTGCCTTAGCCTTGAATGAACACTTGATACATATAATCACAGCAGTATGACAATTCTATGTGTCTACATTAAAACATTCTTGTTCATACTTCATTAATATATGCTCATTTTAAACTTTCATGCAGAGAGGGAAATCACAACTAAGTCAATTTACTAAAACTGTATTTATTAAACAGTTATTAAAGGCCTACTGAAACCCACTACTACCGACCACACAGTCTGATAGTTTATATATCAATGATGAAATCTTAACATTGCAACGCATGCCAATACGGCCGGGTTAACTTATAAAGTGCAATTTTAAATTTCCCGCTAAACTTTCAGTTGAAAACGCCTTTGGATGATGACGTATGCGCGTGACGTAGCCAGTGAAACTGAAGTATCGGTACCCCATTGAATCCAATACAAAATAGCTCTGTTTTCATCTCATAATTCCACAGTATTCTGGACATCTGTGTTGGTGAATCTTTTGCAATTTGTTTAATGCACAATGGAGACTGCAAAGAAGAAAGTTGTAGGTGGGATCGGTTTATTAGCGCCGCACTACAGCAACACAACCAGGAAGACAGAGATGGATAGCAGACGCGTTAGCCGGCGAACTCACCTTAACTTCCTCCGTCTCGCCGACCGCATCTGTGATCAGGTGAAGTCCTTCGTCCTTCCGTCGATCGCTGGAACGCAGGTGAGCACGGGTGTTGATGAGCAGATGAGGGCTGGCTGGCGTAGGTGGATAGCTAATGTTTTTAGCATAGTTCTGTGAGGTCCGGTTGCTAAGTTAGCTTCAATGGCGTCGTTAGCAACAGCATTGTTAACCTTCGCCAAGCTGGAAAGCATTAACCGTGTATTTACATGTCCCTGGTTTAATAGTATTGTTGATCTTCTGTCTATCCTTCCAGTCAGGGATTTATTTATTTTGTTTCTATATGCAGTTAAGCACGATGCTATCACGTTAGCTCCGTAGCTAAAGTGTTTCGTCGATGTATTGTCGTGAAGATAAAAGTCACTGTGAATGTCCATTTCGCGTTCTCGACTCTCATTTTCAAGAGTATATAGTATCCGAGGTGGTTTAAAATACAAATCCGTGATCCACAATAGAAAAAGGAGAGAGTGTGGAATCCAATGAGCCAGCTTGTACCTAAGTTTCGGTCAGAGCGAAAAAATATATGTCTTGCACTGCATTCTAGTCATTCACTCTAATGTTCCTCATCCACGAATCTTTCATCCTCGCTCAAATTAATGGGGTAATCGTCGCTTTCTCGGTCCGAATCGCTCTAGCTGCATTGTAAACAATAGGAAAATGTGAGGAGCTGTTCAATTGACTACGTCATGCTACTTCCGGTAGGGGCAAGGCTTTTTTTTATCAGATACCAAAAGTTGCGATCTTTATCGTCGTTGTTCTCTACTAAATCCTTTCAGCAAAAATATGGGAATATCACGAAATTATCAAGTATGACACATAGAATGGATCTGCTATCCCCGTTTAAATTTAAAAAATTCATTTCAGTAGGCCTTTAAGCAGTGGCACAAACATTCATGTCATTTCAAAACAGAAAGTGCAAGATTGTCAGAGACATTTTAAAACAAGCTATGAGTGCACTTTTGTGCATGATGTCAATAAGATGACATATCAAAACAACACTAAATTAAAGTGCACTTTTTGTACAGAACGCCACTACAATAGTTTAAAACAAATAAAGTGCACTTTTGTGCATGATGTCACACAAGATATTTCAATAAGTGTCAAATAAAAATGAGCTGCATAATAGGAAATCAAATAGTTTATGTCCTCCGCTATGTGGTAGGTTCCTGCGGACGTTATCTCCTTCTGTTGTTGACTATTTTTTTCATATGGTGTTGATGTGGAAATAGTTGCTTCTGCATTTTGTTGGTGTGGCACCGAACGGAGATGTTGACATGCGGAGTTTCAAGCACTCCTTATTCTCTAGCGGGTGACTTTTCAAATGATGCTACACATTAGCAGTGGTGCTACTTTTTGTAGCAACGCTTTTGCCGCATAAATGTTCAACATATTCCCACTTGAAGCCAAACCACCGCCAGACGATGGACCCCGTGCTGTTTTTCTTGTGAATTAATTCTTCCTTCATTTGTTATCAGATTCACACCTTCTCTCTCTCGTATTACCACCCGCACCGCACCATTAGCATCACAGCTAACGTTACCATGTTGCCACCTGTCTGCTCCGCCGGAGCGTGTGACGTTGCACACGTGACGTATGTAAGAAGGTGCGCTTGTTTAAAGTCTCTGTGAGAAGGAGAGACAAGAAAGAGTGGGAAACGCATGCAGTGTAATGCCTGCAGCTAAAAGCAACTGCGTGAGAACGTATACTCGAATATCACGATATCGTCATTTTCTATATCGCACGGAGACAAACCCGCGATATATCGAGTATATCGATATATCGCCCAGCCCTAGTTTGAGGCTTAATTGCAGAGTCTTTTAGGAATGGTTGAAAGACAGTGTTGTTTGTGGGAGATAGGTGGTGTCGCAGACCACCTACTCTGTTCAGGGATGGTTTTCCAACCTTCACATTGCTGGCTTCCCTCAGTCCTCTTTCTGTCCTCCCTGTCTAGAATCTGTACATTTTTGTTCTCAAAGGAGTGCTGTTTCTCCCTGAGGTGCTGAGTCTTGGCGTGAAGAGTTTGCCCGTCTATGCTGTGCCATACGTAGGCTTAGTGGTTGTTTTGTTTCCCCAATATATGAATTAGTGCATTCATCATTATCATGTGGGGTGTCCGGTCTTTAGAATGCTCAAATGTCTGTGTCTCGGGGTGTTGCCTGGTTTGAAGTGTACTGAGATGTTGTGTTGGTAAAAATTATTCTGAGTTTCTCAGATAAACCTGATACATATGGAATGACAATATTTTTGCGTTTGTCACCTTTACCCTCCTAATCCACTCTGTTCTTGTTATTTCTGGAACTGGATGCAGTTTTCACAAATGACCAGGTTGAAAAACCATCCCAGAACAGAGGAGGTGGTCTGCGACACCACCTATCTTCCGCAAACAACACTGTCCTTTCAACCATTCATAAAAGCTTCTGCAATTTAGCCTCCAACAAATATCAAGAGTTAGAAACATTGTGGTCACAGAAGGTGACCAGAAAGCCATTTGGCTCATGTGTTTACAACTGAATGGAATGCTAACTTGGGGTATTCCAACTATTTTGGACTGGTAGTCGTCGATCCACAGCAATCGTTCTGCCACACAATACCTCAAAGCTAACAAGGGGAAATTACACTTTAACGACTGTCGTTGGCTTTGACAGTAGGATTGTTCATTGCATCAAAATAGTTGTTTTTCTCACTATGATACGGCGAAACCATCCTTGCCCAGGCACACCCTCCTGGTTTTTGGAGTATAAATATTTGGGGTTTTGGCACCAGCCGCTGGACTTTATCTGACCAATCTAAGTCTAAGACTAGATCTGACCAATCTAAGTCTAAGGCTAGATCTGACCAATCTAAGTCTAAGACTAGATCTGACCAATCTAAGTCTGTGAGCACAAACTGATAAAGCCTACTCGGGTGAGAGGCGAAACGTCTTCCAAGACAAACCTAGCAGTGCAGTTGCAATCGATTGAATGCCCTGAGATGATAATACATATTGTATTTGAAAAATCGAACGTCATTAAAAGAACGCCGGATCAATTGAATTTGTTTTCATTAGATCATCCAGCAGCTATAAAATTGTAAAATATTGCTGCGCACAAGTTTAGTAGATCAGCTTTGCGTGCTGTGAAGTTTGCACATGTTTTAGTACAACAAACCTTTAGTACATCTCAATGTGTAAATTGTGGTAAAAATGTTACGTTACCGATAGCTTGCGCCAGCGCGATGACAACCTCCTGACACGTGGTGAACTCCGTGACGCCACACACGATGCGCTGCACGCCGTCCACCCACACTTTCAGCTCCATGGCCTTCATCCAGACGCCCTCATTCTTCCACACCACCAGGGGCCGCTAAAATGTCTCAGTGGTCATCTTAAAAAAAAGAGCCAAAAAAGTAGATGTAATCAGATGAAATACGTGATCTAGATGGACTCTCTCTGCCCTCTGGTGTGATTTCACGCATGCAGCAGCAAAGTGATTTCAAACTGCTGACACAAGCTCATTTTCAAGCTGGCAGGCCTGCAGCAGCACAGCAGAAGGTGAGCGTGCTTCATTCATCCTAGCGAGGATTTCGCCAGCCAGATGGCGGGCTAGCAAGACTGCAATATAACAATGATAATCATAATAATAATAACAATACCATCATAATCAGACAACTGCTCAGAGATTTTCATTGGGCAAATGTGTCGCATTTCCACACCCAAATGTTACACTCGTGTCACACGCTGCTTCTATCCAATGGTAGCACGCACGTGTAACATCACACTCAACTCTTCTGCTCGCAAATATATGACACTTTTAAGCCAATTCACGGAACACATTTCCTTGTTGGATTATTTAGGGCAGTGGTCCCCAACCACCGGTACCGGTCCGTGGATCGATTGGTACCGGGCCGCACAAGAAATTAAAAAAAATATATTATTATTTTTATTTTTATTTTTATTAAATCAACATAAAAAACACAAGATACACTTACAATTAGTGCACCAACCCAAAAAACCTCCCTCCCCCATTCGCACAAAAGGGTTGTTTCTTTCTGTTATTAATATTCTGGTTCCTACATTATATATCAATATAGATCAAAACAATCTGCAGGGATACAGTCCGTAAGCACGCATGATTGTATTTTTTTATGAAAATAAAAAAAATAAAAAATAAAATACCATAGCCCCCCCCCCCCCCCCCCCCCCTCCGGTCCGTGGGATAAATTTTCTAGCGTTGACCGGTCCGCAGTTACAAAAAGGTTGGGGACCACTGATTTAGGGTATCAGTGAGAGCGACCACAATATTAGGTACACCTACACCTGCCCAAATAGATCCAATACAAGAAAAATTAATGTTAAAGTAGGACTGTCATGCGATGAATCACAAAACATTAACACATTAACCATGTATAAACGTAGATTAATCACACAATTTATTTTGACCCCACATGCTCGACTATGGATGTTTAGGCAAGGCAAGGCAAGGCAACTTTATTTATATAGCACGTTTACAACAATTTTAAAATTGGACCAAAGTGCTCTCCAGGTTTAAAAGCATAGAGCAAAAAACTAAGAACATAAACAATGCATAAGCTAAACAAGATAGTGTAAAAGAAATACGGTGAAAGGGTTCGGATAAAAAGTACAAATAAAAGATACAGATAATAAAATAAAATAACAAAAGTGCGACAAATTGAAAAAAACAAAAACAAAACACCTGAATGGGGTTGGTAGACATCTGTGATCAAGTCAAAAATATGTCAGTGAAAAGATGAAGATACTCACTGATTAATTTCACTTCAAAATAAAATCGGACTGGACTTTAATGAAACTCATATTTTTTTGTATGACGTATAATTAAATAAAATACTTAAAAATATGACATTCTGACAATAAAATTGCACCTGCGTGAAGTTGACCACCAGCTCCTTGCAAAACTCTGTTAAAATAGTTTGTGCTGGGTTTTTGTCATTGAAACGGTCGTTTGTGCTGTTTCTGAGTTATTAAAGATTATTTTATAGGTCAATCAACGTTCAGCCAGTCCACCCATTCGTCCAAATTAAACCAAAATAATCTCATTTACTGCATTTGTGCTGGTTTGTGCCGTTTGAATTATTGATTGTGCTGTTGTCGTTTTTTAGATATTAAACATTAAAGTTTCCGAAAGTGACAACACCAGCCGACCCGTTTTTTCCAAATTAAGCCAAAATATTTTCATTTGTTTGTGCTGAGATGCTTTCGCTTTTGAGAGAATAACGTTTCAAATTTCTGGAAGTGACATCATCGTGAAGTAGGCCCCATCGTTTCCTCCAAATTAAGCCAAAATAGTCTCATCGTTTGTGCGGTGTTTGTGCTGGTTTGTGCCGTTAAAACGATCGATTGTTCTGCTTAGGGTTAAACTAACCCTAACCTTAACCCTAACCCTAACCCTATTTTAGCTTAATCTGGAAAACACCGGGGGGTCAACTTCACCATGACGTCAAACGTTAATACTGTATCTCGAAAACAAAAGCATCTCAATCAATCATTTTTACAGCACAAACCTAGCACACAAGAATGAGACTATTTTAACAGAGTTTTGCGAGGGGTTAAAATGAGGTTAAAATTGCATTTGTGTCAAAATATTAGGGTCTTTTTTTAATCCATCCATCCATTTTCTACCGCTTGTCCCTCTTGGGGTCACGGGGGCGCTGGAGCCGATCCTAGCTGCATGTCAATTGAAATTATGCACGCAAGTAGTTAACTGTGATTAATCGTGATTAATCCAAATCCGAAAATGTGTTTACTTGTCAATTAATTTAAAGTGAAACTAAATGAAAGTAAATAAATGTAATTAATTAATGAAATGTTTAAAAAGGATTTGTCAAGAAAACAAAAAATCTGGAGATTTCTTGCTCCTTTTTTATTATTATTTGGATAGTTTTTTAATTGTATGGCCAGAATGAATATTTGATCAGATATTACATATTTATAATTGTAATGAAAGGACATTACACTTCCATGTACAGATGTTTTATGGGTCATTTTCTTGATCTGATCTCTGTTTTAGTTTTGTTTTTTCAGCTAAACGACCAAAAGTGACAAAAACTAGCAATCTATTCTAGCAATTGATTTAATTTCCCAGCGACTGCAAAACAAAACAAGCAATTAAAATACATATTTGATCTGCTCTAACACTGTCATACATCTTAATACGATGTACATATCATACTGTTATATAAAGGCAGTAATTGAACCTTAACGTAACACTTTCAAGTGAAGCAAATGATAAAAATCACAAAAATGAGATTATAAAGGATATGCAAATTACATTAACGTTTCATAAAGTTGATCATGCTATTTAACTTTTTGCTTTTTAAGTCAAATGTTTGCATGATTTTTGAAGCTTTAATATTTTAGCACGTTTGCTGTCATGGAATTTACAAGCAGGCCTCGAGTTCAGGGAGGAGTTTGTCTTTTTTATGTATCATGAAAAAAGACCAACTTCAAGGCTAAACTGCTGGCATTCTAGCATGTTTTTAGGCTAGCGTGGAAGCCAACACATTATGAATAAATCATACAAGGCTTGCGATGAATATACTTAAACAGCAAACAGCACATGCTGCGTGTAAATTTATACTTCCACATTTGGACGTCTGAGCAGGAAGGAAAAATAACCTTTTTTACTGTTAGAAAAATGTCCGCCACACTAAAAAAGTCACATTTATGGCATCAGCGTGAGATTAGAAGAATAAAGATATACATTCACTGTACAAACATACATTTACACACTGTACATATACATTCACTGTACAAACATACATACTGTATACACATACCATACATATACATTCACTGTACAAACATACATTTACACACTGTACATATACATTCACTGTACAAACATACATATACACATACCATACATATACATTCACTGTACAAACATACATATACACATACTGTACATATACATTCATTGTACAAACATACACTACCGTTCAAAAGTTTGGGGTCACATTGAAATGTCCTTATTTTTGAAGGAAAAGCAGTGTACTTTTCAATGAAGATAACTTTAAACTAGTCTTAACTTTAAAGAAATACACTCTATACATTGCTAATGTGGTAAATGACTATTCTAGCTGCAAATGTCTGGTTTTTGGTGCAATATCTACATAGGTGTATGAGGCCCATTTCCAGCAACTATCACTCCAGTGTTCTAATGGTACAATGTGTTTGCTCATTGGCTCAGAAGGCTAATTGATGATTATAAAACCCTTGTGCAATCATGTTCACACATCTGAAAACAGTTTAGCTCGTTACAAAAGCTACAAAACTGACCTTCCTTTGAGCAGATTGAGTTTCTGGAGCATCACATTTGTGGGGTCAATTAAACGCTCAAAATGGCCAGAAAAAGAGAACTTTCATCTGAAACTCGACAGTCTATTCTTGTTCTTAGAAATGAAGGCTATTCCACAAAATTGTTTGGGTGACCCCAAACTTTTGAACGGTAGTGTACATATACACATACTGTACATATACATTCACTGTACAAACATACATTCACTGTACAAACATACATATACACATACTATACATATACACGCATATATACAAACATACACTCATGCATATACCGTATTTCCTTGAATTGGCGCAGGGAATATACCGTAATTTCCGGACTATAAGCCGCACCTGACTATAAGCCGCACCAGCTAAATTTAGGGGAAAATACAGAATGCTCCATATATAAGCCGCACCCGACTATAAGCCGCAGGGTTTTGATGTGTAATTACCGTAGTATATAGGGGTTCCTGCTACCACGGAGGGGATTGTCGGGACAGAGATGACTGTTTGGGAACGCAAAGCGTCCCATTTATTAACAATAAATCTTTCAATCATTCAATCAAACTTTCACATCTTTGACATGGCGAACAGCATTCGTGCAGAGTACAAATAATACAACGGTGCAAAGTAATACAAAGTGCTCGCCTGTACGTTATCAAAATAACCAGCCTACCGGTATATGAAAAGTCAGTCTTTAATCATTGTGTCATCGTCTTCCTCCTGCGTACTAAAACCACCGAAATCCTCTTCGTCGGTGTCGGAGAAGAACAGGCCGTAAATAAGCCGCACCCTTGTATAAGCCGCAGGGACCAGAACGAGGGGGAAAAGTAGCGGCTTATAGTCCGGAAATTACGGTAGAATTCGCACGTCTAGAATTACTGCCGGGTCAAACTCGTTTCTCAAAATAATTAACGCATGCTTGGCCTTATCGCCGGTTCATTATTGAAGCTGGATCAAATTCGTTTCGCAAAATATTAATTTTATTATCGCATGTCTATAATTTTCACCGGGTCAAACTCGTTTCGCAAAATATTTAGCATATGGCTATAACTTCCACCGGGTCAAATTCGTTACGTCACGAGTGACGCATCTGTCCTCATTTTCAAAATGGAGGAAGCTGCTTTCAGTAGTTTACAATCGCACAAAGGAAAAAAGATAAAGAGCTTTTCAGTAGGATTTAAGGTCCAAGCTATTGAATACCGGTACAGTATGCTAAAGAGAACAGTAAGCAGCTATGTTTTATTAATATACCGTAGCTGCGTGTGTGAAATACTGTATAAGTCATTAAATGACTCCCGCCTCCTGGTGGTAGAGGGCGCTGCCGCGCTAGTGATCCTTCTTGCGACTTCCGGTACTGCAGAAGAAGTGACTACACGCAGCAAGAGATTTTTTTCTCTTCCTTTTAACAAGGAGGGTATCTAAAATAAAACAGTTTTCTAAACTGGACTTTCAATGGAAGCAGGAGGTAATAATTAAAGGAATATCTCCATCGAGACAGAGACTTTTAAAACGGAAAAAAGGAAATAATGAAGACTTCTATAAACAAGTTATCGATGCTTTTGGTCAGAAGGAGCTGCAAATGGACTCCATTTATAAGTACAGGTAAGACCATAATAACGTTTTAATTAAATGTGCTTTTCATGATGGTATGCTTACATCACACTCAAAGCGCACGACTAAATTTTATGGATTCCTTTTGGTAAACGCCGGAGTGAGAAGAGGTTTTAAAATAATTACCGCATGCACGGCCATCCCGCCGGTTTCCGGTAAACGCAGGAGTGACAGGAGGTTTTAAATTAATTAACGCCCCTGCGGCTATTCAAGGAAATACGGTAATCAGGTTTCATCAAACATATGTTAACGTTGTTGCCCTAGGGTAAACTGGGTAACACATGGCACACTGACAAAGCGTAACCTATAGTTACTCTAACAATCTACAAGGTTAATATAGCTGGCTTCTCTTTCTTCCCCTCCATTTATCTGCTTTCTTTTGTATTTCAAGTTATCATTACATATATGTATTGTTGCATTTGAACAATTGTATTGTTGATAATAGAGGTAATTATTGTTATTATTCATTATCAATAGTGCTATTTCTATTGGTATTTGTATTGCTCCATTTGTAGTGTAATAATGTTCATTGTCATTTCTGTATTATTATTTATTTCACTTCTTTGCTATCACTTTTACCATCATATTTGTACATATTCTATTTGCTGATGTTGTTCTATTGTTGTTGTTGTTGTTATTGTTGTGTTTGCTGTTGTTGTTTTTGTCTCTCTGTCTTATCCCTCTCTTGTCCCCACAATTTCCCCCTCTGTCTTCCTTTTTTTCTCTTTCTATCCCCTCCTGCTTCGGCCCAGCTGCACCAAATGATAATATAAATACATTTAATAAAGTCAAATACAAATAAGGCAACAAGAGAAGTATCCCACATTTCTCTTTTGTATCTACATCAACAATATGATTTGCCTGAGAAGCTTGACAGGACAAAAAAAAAAAAAAAAAAAAGGAAGAAAGAAGCTGATAAAGTGTGAAAAGATGCAATAAATACTATTTTAGTAAACTTAAGTGTCATTCTTGGGGACGAGGAAAGACTTGCAACAAACATACTAAATATTTGGCTGAAATATTGTTAAGGAAGTGAAAGAGTTGAAACATAAACCAGAAAAAGCTGCTGATAATGATGCAACAACACATTTATGTGTAAAGGATGAAAGGGGGAGTTTGACAAAAGAGACGGCCACAGTGTTCGTGTCCACATGGCGAGCAAGCGGCTGAACGCAAACAATCTGTCACCATGGCAACGCAGCCCCCTTTCAGCTCTTTGTCCCCCATCACACAAATGGCTGCATTGTATGTGGGGAAAGTTGAGCAAAACAATCAAAGCAGCATTTTTCCTGTCGCTGCCTAAAAAACGCTGAAGTGCTGACCAGATATGATAAGAATATCTATATTCATATACTTCAATTAGGGACAGCACATATTATTGAGCATGTACATGACAAGTAAATTTAAGCCAAGGGCTAATTTACAGGTTGGGCTTGTCAAAGTATCGACACTTAGATACCAAGTCAATACTACCACGCAAAAAATACATCAATACCTGCTTTTTTTTCAGTACTATTAGTACAGAATACTGTCCAACACTTTTTCCTCCTCAGTTCTCGGCATGTGAGCACTGAGTCACCGCTAAAGAAGAATGCCGGCTGTACTAAAAAAAAAAGATCCAGTGTTAGCATATATTTATTTATTTGTGGAAGCCTGTCACAAATGTGGATTTGGTGGGCCCCTCGCTCATAAAAAAAAATGCTAATGGAAGTGTGTTTGTGTAGCATAGGTGTGGCGTAACACAACAACAACACACCTCATACGCGCCTGCTTTGCCACAGAATAAGACATAGCAGAAATGACCTGTGATGCATTTTAGCAACTTTGTCGCTATATTTAGCAAGTAGAGGTACATGTTAAAATTGAAAGAGATGTGTATCTTGTCTTTATTCAATAATCAAATACAAGCGGTCACAAAGGTATTTGCCTGTGCGGGTCAGAGCGGAGATCCGCCACCACAAGCCCAGGGAGTGTGCATTACTACACCGTGCAGAAAAGCTCCAGAGGCGTACCCCCTAGCGCAGTGGTACTCAGTTGTAATACACTTTTCCACCACTTGTGGCAGTAATGACAGTCTCAAACCAGAGTCGTGTAAAAAAAGAGAGTATGGCCAACGAAACGAGAGGCGCCATGACTGCTACCAAGGACGTGTGTGGCTGTGCCCAGATGCATGCAATTGCTGTCGTTTTGACTTTAGTTTTTCTGATGAAGTAAGACAAAATAATGTGTTTATATATAGTTCTAAACATGCTGCAGCTCATAAACTTACAATAAAACATATTATTATTTTGTGAAAGTAGCGGGCACACTAACAAGCACCGGATGGTGCAATAAACGAAAAACAAACACAGAACGACCAAAAAACCCCAACATACAGTATTACCTTCATTTTGCCAAAATCTTCCTTAGCTTTGAACCAACAATCACAGAGAAATTATGACTTTTGTGTGAAGTAACAACTGTGGTGGCTGCCTCCAAAGTATTTGTAGTCACTGTATGTATCACTCATTACGTATTATTCTGACTTTTTTGTAACATGGTGAATGAGTAAGGTTACTTTTGTAGTTCATTTATTATTACATCCAAAATGTGGTTTCTTTTACTCATTCAATAGATAGATAGATAGTACTTTATTGATTCCTTCAGGAGAGTTCCCTCAGGAAAATTTAAATTCCAGCAGCAGTGTACAAAATTGTAAAAAGTAAAAAGTAAATAATGGGGGTATAAATGGAAACAAAATAGAAAAATATTACAATAGAATAAAAATAAAAAGCAACGATGAGAATAAAAATATAACAGTAAAATAAGAATATAACAAGAGAAACTAGGCAGTAGTGACCATGTTATGAAAAAGTATTTCACTGTTATTGTTTTGCATCCCCTGTCATCCTAGTAACCCCCCTCCCCCCCAGAGAGGAGTTGTACAGTCTAATGGCGTGTGGGACAAAGGAGTTTTTGAGTCTATTAGTCCTGCACTTGGGATGAAGCAGTCTAGCACTGAACAGGCTCCTCTGGCTACTGACAACGGTATGCAGAGGGTGACTGGCATCATCCAGGATGCTCACTAGTTTTTCCACAGTCCTCTTCTCTGCCACCGTCACCAGTGAGTCCAGTTTTATTCCGATTGTAGAACCGGCCCGCCTGATCAGTTTCTCCAGTCTGGAGCTGTCCTTCTTAGATATGCTGCCCCCCCAGCACACTACGATGTAGTACAGAGCACTGGCAACCACAGACTGGTAGTACATCCACAAGACTTTTTTACAGACGTTGAAGGAGTGCAGCCTCCTCAGGAAGTACAGCCTGCTCTGTCCTTTCCTGTACAAGTGGTCTGTGTTAACAGTCCAGTCCAGCTTATTGTCCACCCACACCCGAGGTACTTGAATGAGTCCACGGTCTGTACCTCGACTCCCTTGATCACAATAGGTTGTGACCTTGGACTCTACCTCCCAAAGTCAATGACCAGCTCCTTGGTCTTTGTCGGATTGAGCTGCAAGAGGTTCCTGTGGCACCAGACAACAAAGTCCCCCTCACCAGCCTCGTCCCTGATGCACCCGACGATGGCTGTGTCATCTGCGTACTTCTGGATGTGACACAGCTCTGAGTTGTAGCAGAAGTCAGCGGTGTACAGGGTGAACAGAAGAGGGGCCAGCACCGTTCCCTGCGGTGCTCCGGTGCTGCTGATCACAGTGTCAGATGTGATGTCCTTCAGTCTGACGTACTGTGGCCTATCGGTGAGGTAGTCTGAAATCCAGGCAATGTCCGTCTATTTGTATTTGTGTTTGACTTTCTCTTCTGCTGCTACCGAATTGCATTATTTTAGTTTTTACTGAGATTCAAAGATCATCTGTTTTTGTAAAACCATCTCTTCAATTGGTTAGTTTTGTCTGTTATTATTTCTGTTTGATCTCTCCTGAACAAAATGCAGACGTGTCATGTGTTTACCTCGCACAAGACACTGTAATCTGTCTTTCCAGTGTTGGTGGCGAACATTTTTGGGAAAGCGATGTAAAACCTTCCCACAATTCTCGTTGGTGGAGCAGCCCCATGCTGCACACCAGGGCATTATTACAGGTCGAAAAACTAACGAGGAAGCGCCCAAACACAGCATTAGCTTTGTTTGATTGATTGAAACTTTTATTAGTAGATTGCACAGTACAGTACATATTCCGTACAATTGACCACTAAATGGTAACACCCAAACAAGTTTTTCAACTTTTTTAAGTCGGGGTCCATGTTAATCAATTCATGGTAAAAGTTAGTAGCAGTCATGGCATCGTCTGAGTTGGACATACTCTCTCTTTATACACGACTCTGTCTCAAACAAACAGAAGATGCATGGAGCTAAGTGTAACGATCTGAGCGCATAGCGATGCGGGGGTCGTTCTCCCAAGATGCAGACGGACATCGGGCACAGCGTGCAGGTAGGAAATTATTTATTTAAGCAATAAATCAGGCGGGAACAAACAAAAGCGTGCTCATAGCACGGAAGGCAAAAGCTAAGGAACTAGCGTGGGAGCTAGCAAACAAAATGAGCTTAGCATGGAAGCGAGCATAAACAAAAGAGCCTAGCATGGAAGCTAGTATATAAAAACAGGAATCAAACCGTCGTTAACTGTTGCATGTAGCAAATTAGGAAGCCAGCTTGAGTGTGGAAAGAAACGGGAAGAAATAGCACTCTGATTAGTGCCTGGCAGCAGGTGGGTATCCTAGACACTAATCAGAGGCAGCTGAAACCAATCAGCACCCATGGTAAACAAGGAGACACAAAACAGGGGTGCTGAAACAGAACTAAGGGAGTCCAAAAACCAAACAGAACATGATCCAGGCAGCGGATTATAACACTAAAGCCTGAAAAAACTTTCTTAAGCGCAAAAATTATGACTACAATGGTGAAGCTGTATTTTCATTTGCACTTATATTTTTTTGACAGTTTAGCTAAAAAACATATTCATCATTAATTTAGTTGTCATGTATTTTAACGCATCATAATTGTATGTAAATCATATTTTGTAAATTATTTATGAGTCCCTTCTTATACAGTTTATTTGGTTAGTACTTATTTTTCCGATCAGCCTGACCTAAGCCTGAAGTTTATGTGTTAAATAAATAATAATCTTTGTGATTAACACATGTTTTCATATCATTTCAAAGTTGTAAACTGTAAGTAGGTTAGATATAATTATTGAGTATAATTAAAATCAGGAGTAAGATTATAATTTGGGTGCGCCTCGGGCCCCTCTCTAGTGGAAAAAATGAACCTCGAGGTCAAAAAAGTTAAGAATCCCTGTTTTACATGTTTTGTACTGAACCTGTATTGGATCTAAAAAATATATTTGAAGACAAAACACCAAAGGAATAATTATGTAAATATTTGCTGCGTTAGGTGTAGTACCACTTTGTACCTCAAGTGGCGCTAGTGGGTCTTTGTTGAGCTAAGAAATGAACTGATTATCCTTAAAAAGTAAACAAACGTTGCTAACGCTAATGTAACATTGTGAACTTGAATCACACCCAGATGTGTCCTTTTTTTTGCCACGCTAGCAGAAGCAAAAAGAAGGAAATGTTGATGTCAGCACTTACTTGAACATACAAATGAGATTAGATCGAGCAACATCACTTAGTTTGATGGCGGCAGAAAGGTCATCCACGTTTAGACACACTTTTTTTACCTCCTACATCAAACGCCATTTGTAGAAAAAAATAATAATGTTATTGTTACAAAAGTACACACTCACAAATGAGAAATATTGGTTGTAGACCGCTACAACGTACCCCATAAAAGTGTAGTTGCACTACATTGTGGTCAAAATGGTGCTTTGCAACACACTCTCAGGGCATTCAATCATTTGCAACTGGAATGTTTGGTTTGGATTAGAAGACGTTTCGCCTCTAATCCAAGTAGGCTTCATCAGATCATGCTCATATACTTAGGTTGGTCAGATCTAGTCTAGCGGCTTGTGCCAAAACCCCAAACATTTATACTCCAAAACCAGAGGGGTGTGCCTGGGAGTATAAATATTTGAGGCACACCCTACTGGTTTTGGAGTATAAATATTTGGGGTTTTGGCACCAGCCGCTAGACTAGATCTGACCAGCCTAAGTCTATGAGCATGAACTGATGAAGTCTACTTGGATGAGAGGCGAAACGTCTTCTAAGCCAAACCAAACATTCCAGTTGCATATGATTGAATGCCCTGAGATGACAAAGACCTGAATGGATGGAACACACAAAACAAACCTGAGGATTTAGCCACTTATCCGTCAATATATTAGAAACAAAAGACCACAAGTGCTACCTAGTGGCAAACATAGTGAACTGCAGTTTCATCCACCCTATTTTCTTACGTACTGAGAAGCTAAACACAAAAACGGTAATATGCTACACAAGACATACCTGAAGTTAGCGTGTTTCGCCACGTGTCAGTGTCATAAATATCACATAATATTAAAGTACTAATAGATTGGAAAAACAAGTTGCCTCTATATTTAAACTAGTATCATATATATATGATTTATGACACCAAAAGACTTCCAACGTTTGCAGATAAATAGATATGATCAAAATAGTATCAGTCTCACAGAGATTCCTGCGCCATTTCGAGAGAAAATGAGGAAGCTAGTCGCGTGACGTCTCACTAGGAACCAAAGATCCCTTCCCCATCAACATCAATGCTAATCAAGCAGACTTTGTGAGAGGCAGCAATGATTACTTTTGGACAAGTTATGACACAGAACCTTATATTTTTGAGCCCGAACACAAAGATGATGAGCAATAAGTTTTAGAAAGACGACTGCTACCCGGATGCAGCTTCATTCTGACATTAGCATACGCAGCAGTGCTAGGTGAGGAACATACAAACTAACCATTTTAAACCATAATAAAACAAACACTAATATTTCCCAAGTGGAGGAGTTCAAGTACCTCGGAATCTTGTTCACGAATGACGGAAGAGCGGATCGTTTTCGGTAATGCGGACGCTGTATCGATCCGTTGTGGTGAAGAAGGAGCTGAGCCGGAAGGCAAAGCTCTCAATTTATCGGTCAATCTACGTTCCCATCCTCACCTATGGTCATGAGCTTTGGGTTATGAACGAAATGACAAGATCACGGGTACAAGAGGCCGAAATTAGTTCCCTCCGCCGGGTGGCGGGGCTCTCCCTTAGAGATAGGGTGAGAAGTTCTGTCATCTCGGAGGAGCTCCAAGTAAAGCCACTGCTCCTCCACATGGAGAGGAGCCAGATGAGGTGGTTCAGGCATCTGGTCAGGATGCCACCCGGACACCTCCCTGAGGAGGTGTTTAGGGTACATCCGACCGGTAGGAGGCCACGGGGAAGACCCAGGACACGTTGGGAAGACTATGTCTCCCGGCTGGCCTGGGAACGCCTCGGGATCCCCCAGGAGGAGCTGGACGACATGGCTGGGGAGAGGGAAGTCTGGGCTTCACTGCTTAGGCTGCTGCCCCCGCGACACAACCTCAAATAAGCGGAAGAAAATGGATGGATGGATGGATATAATATTTCCACTCTTGCTGGGATTTTTTTATTTTTTATTTTTATTATTATTATTTTTTTCATAAAGAAATACAATCATGTGTGCTTACGGACTGTATCCCTGCAGACTGTATTGATCTATATTGATATATAATGTATATATTGTGTTTTTAACGTTGATTTAATTAAAAAAATATATTTTTTTTTTTATTTTTATTTTTTATTTTTTTATTTCTTGTGCGGCCCGGTACCAATCGGCCCGGTGGTTGGGGACCACTGCACTAGAGCAGTAGTCCCCAACCTTTTTGTAGCTGCAGACCGGTCAACGCTTGAAAATTTGTCCCAAGGACCGGGGGAGGGGGGTTACTTTATTATTATTTTTATTTTATTTGTAATTTTTTTTTGTCATTAAAAAATACAATCATGTGTGCTTACGGACTGTATCCCTGCAGACTGTATTGATCTATGTTGATATAAAATGTAGGAACCAGAAATATTAATAACAGAAAGAAACTACTTTTTTGTGCGAATGAGTGTGAATGAGGGAGGGAGGTTTTTTGGGTTGGTGCACTAATTGTAAGTGTATCTTGTGTTTTTTATGTTGATTAAATAAAAAATATATAAGGTATATATATATATTATTTATTTTTTCTTTTTATTTCTTGTGCGGCCCGGTACTAATCGATCCACGGACCGGTACCGGGCCGCGGCCCGTTGGTTGGGGACCACTGCACTAGAGGACCCTCGATCTGTTTACTCAATTGTTAGCTATTTATTTACAATTTTGAATGCTTAAAAAAAGCTAAGCATACGTGTTCTTGTCTTACATAAGGATTGTGAATGATAAACAGCACATCTCTTTCCAATTTTTGCGTATTTCCAGTATGACTGATCAACTAACATGGTCAGGAGTGCAGAAGTGTTACTACAGTGACGTCAATCTCAAAATGACTGACTGAATTTGTGGCATTTTGTGATGTTCAAACAGTGTTTTCACATACTTTGCGGATTGTAAATACAATCGGTTTAATGGATACAAAGTAACACAAATAAATATATAAAGTCCACTTGTTTTTTCACTCTACTGGTACTTTAACATTACCGTGCAAAAAGTACCTTATTACTAAAATAGTTACTTAAAGAATACTGAACCTGTGTGGCTGTAAACAACCACAATTTATCGTCATGGACAATAAGAATGTTGTTGCGCTAACTAGTGGCCAAAATGGTCAATTGCAGTGTCAGCAACACACTTTTTGGCCCAAGTACAATTTTAAACACATTTAAAACATCGGAGGTTAGCATTTTTCAGCTACAAAACGCAAACTTGAAAAGACATTAAAAAAAAAAACAAGAAATGCATGCCTGGAGATGGGCTGCATCGAGTTGTACGCCAAAGAAGTCTGTAAATATGTGTTGTATATGGAGTATCATGTGTGTGCATTCTGTGTCATGTTACAGTGGCCAAAAATATTAACTACACCTGTTAAATACAACCTCTGCCTTGTTTTCATAAATACTCAGGCCTACTATGCTACTGTATTTTAATGTTGGTCACTATAGTGGTACTTGAAAAAGCAAGTGTTTTCTGAGGTGGTACTTGGTGAAAAAAGTTTGAGAATCACTGCTGTAGACAAGTGTTTTTCAACCACTGTTAGTGTGCCGCGGGATACAGTCTAGTGTGCCGTGGGAGATTATCAGTGACGTGCGGTCACTGGAGGCAGGTGAGGCGGGGCCTCACCTACCATCATGGAAAGAAAAAAATGTAAAAAGAAAAAAAATTAATTAAATTGTTATATGTATTCAGTGATTATACTATAAAGTTATTTTCCATTTAACTTCACCAGTTTTATATTATTTTTATTCAAAATCGCTGAATTTTCACATTTGCCGTTCAAATACTGAGAAGAGACGGTGCGGTGATCAGCAGCCAGTTGAGGCACGTCACTGCGTTGTGCCTCAACATGGATTGCGGACTCGGCTAACTGCTGGCCTGCTGTGCAGTGAGACCGTATTGCTATATGAATTATATTATACATTTCCATAGTTTAGTTAGCTGAGGTATATAATGTACAGTGTATTTTGTCAACAACTGTATGTGTGTAAAGTATTTCTTGTGCTGAGCGATCATAAAACTGCTGCGAAGACGCACTGTGGGAGGCTCGCAGTAATCCCGCCTCTTTGTGCCGGTAATGCACCCCCGCCGCAGAATGCACCCCGGGCCCCGACGGGAGCGCCACACCAACCAAAGCCCACACCCAAACCCTCCACGTGCAAGACCGAATCCACCCAAAAAAAGTCACTTAACAAGTAGCCAAAAAGTGCAAAAACAACAATGCTCGCGCCAGAGGAGCCGTGAACAGGGACACAACATTAGGTACACCTGCAGACTGCAGCACGGATTCCATATTTCATTCATTCACAACTCCTCCAACACGAACACCACTGTTCCCGCACTTATAAGTAAAGGTAAGACCATAATAACATTTTTTTTATTAAATGTGCTTTTTTTGTGTGCTACAGTTTGTATGTGTAAAGTTAAAGTTAAGTTAAAGTACCAATGATTGTCACACACACACTAGGTGTGGTGAAATTTGTCCTCTGCATTTGACCCATCCCTTGATCACCCCCTGGGAGGTGAGGGGAGCAGTGGGCAGCAGCAGCGCCGCGCCCGGGAATAATTTTTTAAAGATTAAAGTACCAATGATTGTCACACACACACTAGATGTGGCGAAATTTGTCCTCTGCATTTGTCCCATCCCCTTTCGGAGCAGTGGGCAGCAGCGGCGCCGCGCCCGGGAATCATTTTGGTGATTTAACCCCCAACTCCAACCCTTTGTTGCTGAGTGCCAAGCAGGGAGGTTATGGGTCCCATTTTTATAGTCTTTGGTATGACTCGGCTGGGATTTGAACTCCAACCTACCGATCTCAGGGCGGACACTCTAACCACTGGTGATTTAACCCCCAATACCAACCCTTGATGCTGAGTGCCAAGCAGGGAAGAATGCTGGTATGAGCTTTTAAACATAACCCGTTAACTGCTGCCAATCAAATGGTGAATAAGATACTCTTTAGGGTTCATATGTTTGTAAATCTGACTGTGATGAAGTCAGTGCCTCACCAGCCATGAACCTCACCGCACGTCACTGGAGATTATCTAATTTCACCTATTTGGGTTAAAAATATTTTTTGCAAACCAGTAATTATAGCCTGCAAATTATGTGTTGTTGTTGAGTGTCGGTGCTGTCTAGAGCTCGGCAGAGTAACCGTGTAATACTCTTCCATATCAGTATGTGGCAGCCGCTAGCTAATAGTTTTATAAATGTCGGAAACAGCGGGAGGCATTGTGCAGGTAAAAATTTATCTAATGCTAAAACCCCAAAATAAACAAAAGGTGAGTGCCCGTAAGAAAAGGCATTGAAGCTTAAGGAAGACTATGCAGAACGAAACTAAAACTGAACTGGCTACAAAGTAAACAAAAACAGAATGCTGGACCACAGCAAAGACTTACTGTGGAGCAAAGACGGCGTCCACAATGTACATCCGAACATGACACGACAATCAACAATGTCCCCACAAAGAAGGATAAAAACAACTGAAATATCCTTGATTGCTAAAACAAAGTAGATGCGGGATATATCGTTTAAAGGAAGACATGAAACTGCTACAGGAAAATACCAAAAAAAGAGAAAAATCCACCAAAATAGGAGCGCAAGACAAGAACTAAAACACTACACACAGGAAAACAGCAAAAAAACTCAAAATAAGTCACGGGGTGACAGGTGGTGACAGTACACCTACTTTAAGACAAGAGCTATATTGATGCATGGTTTGGTTATGGTTTAAAGTCATATCCAACAATTGCAGCAACAACTTTTTACTGTCAACTGAGTTTAGTTTTTTAATGATTTCTGCTGGTGGTGTGCCTCCGGATTTTTTCAACGTAAAAAATGTGCCTTAGCTCAAAAAAAGGTTGAAAAACACTGCTGTAGACGACCACAACGTACACTACCGGACAAGAGTGTGAGATGCCACCTAGAGGCAAACATGTTGAATTGCAGTTTAAACTACCCTAATTTGGTTTTAAACGCAGAAAAGTACGAACATTCTACAGTAAACATATCTAAAAGATAAATGCGTGGCTGTAGACCACCACCATGTAACCTAGAAGACAATATAGTGTAGCAATGCTAGCTGGTGACAAACATGGCGAATAGTAGAGTGGACAACCATGTTTTTGTCATTTTAAAGACCCAAAAAAGCAATAGAAAACATGTGAGAGTCAAACGCATGGCTGCAGACCACTACCATGTACCCCACCAGACAATAAGAGTGTAGTGGCGCTCGCTCGTGGAAAACATGGCGAATTGTGCATCATATTTTTGGCCCAAGTATCATTGTTTGAAAACAAGAATGCCACACACACACACACACACACACATCTGAGAGTGACCAAAAAATATGAACCAGAATGAATAAAAAGGGGATGAAGATTTAGATGAAGACGAGCTAACCTTGCGTTCTCAAAAGTTAATCATCTTGGCAATAATCTGCTAAATCTCTAATCTTAAATTGTTGGGATGGGGAAGGGAAAGAAGAAGACTGTGATAAGACTAGTTAGTAACTCAACTAGTACTTGGTCACCAAACTCAACTAGTACTTATTCAAAGGCAATTAATGGACAACCTGAAATACATTAGTTAGTTAGTTAGTTAGTTAGTTAGTTAGTTAGTTAGTTAGTTAGTTAGTTAGTAGGAAACAAGACTGAAATTGAAAAAAAAAAAGAGAATTGCTTGCCTGCCCTGTTAGATTAATATATTCTAATATTAGGTCATAATTAATATCATCATTCTAATTACACAGAAATGAACGCAGAGATCGTTTGTTGATGCGGTGATGATGAGGCCTGATTTGAAAAACATACCTTTAGTCAGCTGTGTTCCTCCTCAACAGATCACACAATTTTCAGATCCCCAACAAGCAGCAGAAAGGCGGGACTACTTAGCGGGATTAGGGGCAGGGGGGCGACCGATGTCTGCAGCCGGCCACCGCATGAACAACACAACATGATCACTGCTCACTTGATCGATGCTCACTTCCTCCACTCACCGGACATCTCTCTCTCTCTCTCTCTCTCTCTCGCTCTCTCTCTCTCTCTCTCTGCTGGTGTGTGCACGTTGATGATGAGTTAGAAGGGGGCGGGGATAGTAAATGACTTGGGAGCAGAAGTGCGACACCGCAAGGCAAGATGGAGCCTTAAAGCTGCAGCAGCAGCAGAAACATTTTAATATATATATATATATATATATATATATATATATATATATATATATATATATATATATATATATATATATATATATATATATATATATATATATATATATATATATATATATATATATATATCCATCCATCCATTTTCTACCGCTTATTATATATATATATATCCATCCATCCATTTTCTACCGCTTATTATATATATATATATATATATATATATATATATATATATATATATATATATATATATATATATATATATATATATATATACAGTGGGGCAAAAAAGTATTTAGTCAGCCACCCATTGATTGTCAATGGGTGGCTGACTAAATACTTTTTTGCCCCACTGTATATATATATATATATATATATATATATATATATATATATATATATATATATATATATATATAATATATATATATATATATATATATGTAAGGAGGTGAACTGATGTGGGGAGTCTGCAGAGGTTCTTTCAAAAGGTTGGGACAGTTGTTAGGGAAGCCTCCAGGGGGCGCCACTTCGTGGTCTGTTCACTGTTGTCTGTGAATGTTCTTCTTCGTTGGTTGTGGCCATCTTAGGTCACAACTCCATGTATTTTTTAAAGGTAAGCAGGAAGAGACCAGGCTCCCCAGTTAAAAGATGAAAAAAAGTTATTGTTTTGCACTATTAAGCCGATTTATTCACAAAATTTGATGGCTAAGAGTTGTATTAAGGTGGGGGTTTTGTAAATTGTGAAGAGACTGTTGATTTTGTTATGTTTTTATGCCAGTGTGTGTGGTATCCCAGAAGCATGTTATGCTAGGACATGTTTTGGCTCTTTTCATATGATTATCCACTCACTCAGTCGTTTATGTCTACACGCACGCACACACACACACACACACACACACACTTACTTGCTTATGGCAGTCCATCGATGTCGATGATGACGTTGCTCTAAACGACGTATTGGATTGGTTATTGTTGTGCCTTTCGCCTGTGCATAGCCAGGTGGCTGCTCAGGCCTATGCGTGATCCACAGACTTTGTCACAGGAGGGGCAGGGGAAGGCAGCAGTGATGGTCGCTGGTGCTGTGGCACGTTGGTGTCTTTGTGCACACCGCTGTGCTCTCCGCTCTGTGAACTTCTCCTGAAGATGTGTGATTCCCTGGTGGCAGGTAGAGCTCCAGGTCTGGCGGTCAGCAGCCAGGGACTCCAGTGCTGATGGTTTGATGTCACACTTTTTCAGGAGAGTTTTAATGTGGTCCTTGTACCGTTTTTTCTGGCCCCCGGCAGACCTTTGACCGACTGAAAGCTGGCCATACAATATCTGACGGGGTAGACGGTGGGCTGGCATACGGATCACATGTCCGACCCATCTTAGGTGTTTTTGGCCAAGGAGTGCTGTGATGCTGGGTGTGTTGGTCCGGTCATAAATTTCAGTGTAGGGCACCCTGTCTTCCCAGGTTAGACCTAGGATCCTTTGGAGGCAGCGGATGTGGAAGGCCTCGAGACTCTGGATGTGCCTCTGGTAGGGTGTCCAGGTTTCAGAACTATAGAGCAGCGTGGAGAGGCAGACTGCTTTATACACGGCTGTCTTGGTGGAGATGGTTAGATTCCTGTTCAAGAAAACCCTGGACCGTAGCCTTCCAAAGGCAGCAGAGGCCAGGCCAATACGGGCCTGGACGTCATCGTCAACGGTGCAGGATGGCGACAGGGTGCTACCGAGGTAGGTAAAATGGGGGACGTTGGCCAATGGGTGCCCGTCAAGGGTGAAGATCGGCGTGTTTGGCTGGGGAGTGAACTCCTGCACGAGTATTTGTGTTTTCTTGGTGTTTATCTGAAGACCAATGGCACTGTAGATGGAGGCTACCACATTCAGTGCGCGCTGGAGAGACTGGTGAGTGTGCAAGTACAGCGCAGTCATCTGCATACTGTAGTTCCAGAATATGCTGGGTGGTGAGTTTAGTGGTGGCTTGGAGGCGACGGATGTTAAAAAGGTTACCATCTAGCCGGTATTGTATCTGAATCCCATCTGTGGGGTCCAGGTGTTTATGGGACAGGAGGGTGACAGTGGAAATGAACATGTTGAATATGGTTGGGGCAAGGACACACTCTTGCTTGACCCCCACATTCACACTGAAAAATGGGGATTGTTGGCCGCCGTTGCCTACACAGGCCTGCATGCCATCGTGTAGCTGTCGCAGTAGGTTGCAAAACTTTGCTGGTACACCTAGTTTTCCAAGTACTTTCCACAGCAAGTCCCGGTTTACTGTATCGAAGGCCTTGGACAGGTCAATGAATGCCATGTACAGGTCTTTGCAATGTTCTCTGCATTTTTCCTGTACCTGTCTGGCAACAAAGATCATGTCTGCGGTGCTCCGATCACGTCTAAAGCCGCATTGAGATTCAGGCAGGATGTTTTCGGTTACATGAGTTGCTACACGATGTAACATGATCCTTGCTAGCACCTTCCCAGCTGCGGATAGTAGGGAGATACCTCTGCTGTTGCCGCAGTCTGCTTTGTCGCCTTTGCGTTTATAGATCGTTATGATGTTAGCATCCTTCCAATCTTGCGGGATGACTTCAGACGACCAGATGGCAGTGATCAGCTGGTGCATTCTGCGGTGCAGAAGATATCCACCGTGCTTCAAGATTTCTCCCGGGATCTCGTCAAGGCCTGGGCTCTTTTTGTTTTTTAGACCCTTGATGGCCTTGAGTACTTCTGAGAAGCTGGGAGAGGAGTCCAGTGAGTCTACAGGGGGCAGGCATGGGAGGTCAGAGAGTATGTCTGTCTGTACAGGGTTTGTGGTGTTCAACAGTACCCTGAAGTGCTCAGCCCATCTGTCCAGGATCTGTTGTTTGTCCTTGTAGAGAGTGGTGCCGTCAGCAGATCTAACTGGGGTGATGTTCTTCCTCTGTGGGCCATAGATGGACTTGATGGAGTCGTAGAAGGCATGAGAGTTGTTGGTGTCTGCGTGATGTTGTATTTCGCGGGCCTTCTGGGTCCACCAGTCGTTCTCCATGGCTCTGAGGGTGCGCTGGGTTTCACTTCTGAGACGGATGAACTGAGCCTTCAGGACGGTGGATTGAGGGTTTGATAGGTGAGCTGCAAGGGCCTTGTGTTTTTCCTGAAGCAGGTCATAGATTCCTGGCGCACTATTGTCAAACCAGTCTTGATGTCGCCTTCTGGTGTACCCTATAGACTCCACGGCCGCCTGGTGGAGGGCAGTGCGTAGGGTGCTCCAGGTAGGTCCAGTGTCCAGATCTGGTGGTACTTCAGGAATCTTGAACAGCTGATCTGCTACCTTTTTTCCTGAGCTGGTTGACGGAGTGCGTGGACTTCAGTGCATCGCAGTTGAGCCTCTTGGAAGGTGGTGTTTTTCTCTGTTGAGGACGTATTTCTAAGTCAATCTTTGTTCTGATCAGGCGGTGGTCAGTCCAACAGTCAGCTCCACGCATGGCCCTAGTGATGCGCACCTCCTTCCTGTCCGCGTGGCGGGTGATGATGTAATCTAGGAGATGCCAGTGTTTAGAGCGAGGGTGTTGCCAGGATGTTTTGTACGTATTCTTCAGTTGGAACAAGGTGTTTGTGATGACCAGTTGATGCTCAGAACATAGAGTGAGAAGACGGAGACCATTGTTGTTGAGCTTACCAACACCATGCCGACCCATCACTTCCCTCCACAGTACACTGTCCGAGCCCACTCTTGCGTTAAAATCCCCTAGAATGATGAGCTTGTCAGTGAGTGGTGTTTTGCTGATGGCGGAGTGCAGGGAGGCATAGAACTCTTCCTTACATTGAGGGTCGGCAATCAGTGTTGGGGCATAGGCGCTGATGAGAGTGCAGTAACGGTTATTGGTGAGGGGAATCCTCCAGGTCATCAACCTTTCGCTAATGCCAACTGGAGATTCGGGAAGCTTCTGAAGTAGGGAGGTCCGCACAGCGAAGCCTACACCATGGAGGCGGCGGGAGCCTTCCGGAAGCCCTTTCCAGAAAAAAGTGTATCCTTCTCCCACCTCGGCTATGGAGTCCTCCCCATGGAAGCGGGTCTCGCTAAGGGCCGCAATGTCGATGTTATACCTCCTCAGTTCGTGCGCCACCAACGCTGTTCTTCTGCGGGGACGAGATGAATCATCACGCACATCCAAAAGCGTACGGACGTTCCAAGTCGCTAGTGTGAGTGTCAGTCGGGTTTTATTCTTGTGTTTTCGACCGCATGGGGGGATGACCCGGCAGCTGCGGTAGGCCGCCAGCTCCGCCGTTGAGGTTTTTGGATCGCTCTTCGTCTGGAACCTCCCCCTCGACCCTACCGCCATGGTTGAACCTACCAGGAGCCGAGGCTCCCGACGGCATCGCTCTTAGGTTCATTGGAACACACAAGGCTCTCCACCACGACAAGGTGGTGACCCGCAGAGAATCTATTTAACCCATAGATGGGGAAGTGGTTAGCGGACGCCAGGGCGTATCCACACACTGGTGGGCCTGCGCGCCTCGCCTCTGGGGCCCACTGCTGCTCCGAGATCACCTGCAGTTTTGCCTGTGTCCGCAAAGACGCAGTTTACCGTGTGTGGCCACGAGGAGGCACCACAGGAGTCTTGGTGGTGGAGAGGCTTTGTACCAGCAGGAGGAGGCTTACACACTCGGCTCCTCTTTTCACCCACCCAGGGGCTAGCTGGCGGCGATAGCTGTAAGCAGAAAGTAGCAAGCAGGGGCAGCACGAAGCATGCACTAACTACAAGCACTTCTGCCACAAATCTGACGCATCACACGCACCCTGTGCGCGAGCACACACACACTCACACACACACACGCACACACACACACACACACACACACACACACACACACACACACACACACACACACACACACGCGCACACACACACACACACACACACACACACACACACACACACGTTACCTGCTGGGTATATTACTGGTCACGATGAGAGAAGTTGATTGTGTTTTAAAATATAAAGTGTTATAGTGTGACATATTTTGTATTTTGAGACAACTCCATGTCTTTTCTAAAGGTGAAGATTTGAGATAAAGACGACTCCACCCAGATCCTATGCTTCCTTGCCTGGTCTTTCTCTCCGTCTTCCCACGCACACAAAAATACAATACACAACGCAGAGACTTCATAGGGAGACCGAGGACTAGACGGACCCGGGATAGGGGAAGCCAGCTTCAAGGGTTACAACTGGTGCCGTGACCCGGATCTGCGGATGCCACACAAGAGCAGGAGAAGGAGTTAAGAGGGGAAAGAAGGAAAACATTTGTGTTAAACATATCCTTTTTCTATATTTATGCTTTATGGGAATGTTTTATGGTGTCTGTGACCTACTCTGAAAAAAAAAAAAAACACAGTCACACAATCACAATCCAACACCACTGCCACCACAAACACATACACTCTCTCTCACACACACAATACTTACCTCAGTACATGCACCCAAGTTATCTAAGCCTGCAGCACTTTTGAATTCTGAAGATGCAAAGTCCCCACGTAGGTACCCCTAGTCGACCACCGACACAAGTTCACTCCACAGTGAGACAGACTTTAAATCAATGTGCTGGCATAGTGGACCATGGTCCTGATGGAGGGGTGTCACCTCAGGGTATTGTCCACATGATGGCCCACTCTAAACATGACATGGACCCCCAACAGGCTGTTAGGCCCAAAACGGAGCCCCATCAAGTCAAAACTGTGCCAACCCTGTCACCCCCCATACTCAGCCCAATATATAATAGATATGAGGTCCCAGGATCAATTCAGACTCCAACAGCTACAGTACCATGTCGCCCACCCTTTTTTCAAAGTCCCACAATGGCAATACCGGATCAGATGGCCACTAGTAGTGGTCCACCACCCATACCACAAACACAGAGTGCCAGGTATGTCCCACCACTCCAGACTCAGCAACTACCTGATGGAATGTACACTCCGGCCTCTGTGTCAGTCCCACCAGTCTCCACACGTACCCCCATATCCAACCTTTATGATGCTGCCCCAATTACATGGCTAGACTACGCCTCCATAGCCCATGGTGCTGCTGCCCACTTTCCCATCCCAAATAGCCAAACCCCAGGACAGGATGTCAGGTGCGCCCCACTAACCGAGCCACACCTCCCCCATGATAGAGTGTATGCGGCTCAACCTCCCAATATGTATGCACCCCAAGCGAACAGTCCCTACCCACTAGTCCCGACCCGCCCTCATGAATTCCCGCAGATTTCAGAGCCTAAATTGCAAGCCACCACTCACACCCCTAGGACTGGGATAAACAATGCTGCCTGGTCCCCTGATTGGTACACCGCCCAAGCAGCCACATATAACCCACCAAACCCCCTCCCGCCTGCTCCAGGTCCTGCCGTATCGACATCCATGCTCACTTACCAACATGTGCCCCAAGCTGTGTTTCCCACCACAGGACAGGCCAGATATAGCACAATGCAACCTGCACCTGTTGGGTTCACCCAGACACACCAAGTGAGGAATGTGCAGATCTTCAGTGGAGGCCCTGACTGTAGAGTCCTCATTGAAGACTGGATACGGGATATGCAGTATCTTCTGGAAGCGGGTGGGCTGCCAGCACATCTCTGTTTTGCAACAATTGTGCGTCACTTGAGCGGGGAGGCCGGTTCTAAATCTCCCCCTCCAAGAACAGCATCCAGAGAGAGCATTTGATGAGCTGAGAGCCGAATATGGAGACATGCAAAGGTCTCTGGATCCTTTGGCAGACTTTTATGAGAGAAGCCAGTGGCCTGAAGAAACCGCATGCTCCTATGCTATTGCGCTAGAAGCAACCCTCCGTTCAGTTGAGGAGTCTCAGTGTGGGGGCCAACCGTACCCAGACCGTGATGCCAAACTCACACGTCAGTTCCTGAGGGGGTTAAATGATGAAGGGGTGTACCTCAGGATTGCCCCCTTGAAACCTAGGCTCCTGAGTTTTCGTGAACTTCAAGAGGAATTACGAAGTCTGGCAAGGGAGGCAAGGAGGTTTCAGCCTCAACATAAATTAAAGAAACCATTCACCCAGGTTCACGTGGCGGCCAGAGAACAGCAAGGGGCGACAAAAGAGATGACTGATGCAGTGAAACCCTCCTCCGAGCTGTCCACACTGACTAGGCTGATAGAGAAGCTAACTCTGAACCAAGAGGAGCAGGTCAAAAAGCTTGCACAGCTAGAATCAAAACTAGTTTCCTTACAAACCCCTGCTCCAACCAGACCACTGTCAGCAGTGAGGAATGACAGGGAAGCTGCCATGTTGGTGTGCTATCGTTGTGGGAAGGCCGGACATATGGCCAGAGTATGTAGAACTCTAATGCCTAATAATAACCTGAACACAAACCCACCGCATCCTCAGGCTGTCTCCCCAGAGGACACAGCACAACACGGCATGACACAGGCCGGATGTTCTTTAAACGCATAAAGCCTGTGGTAGAAGGGGAAACCATGGGCAAACACTTAGGTCCCCAAGCAGAAGAGCGAGGAGAGGAGAAGAGAACACCCCTGGTGGGCCCCAGGAATGAGGGGGATGTGGAGGTCAATGGTGAAATATGTAGGACTTTAATTGACTCCGGATCACAAATAACCAGCATTACATATGACTTTTGGCGTAGGCACCCTGAATTGTGCCAGCAGAAGCTGCAGCCTTCCAATATTCCAGTGGAAGGGGAAGGTGGCCAGGATGTCCCTCACCATGGTGTTCTGCTTGTCCGATTGAAGGTTTTTGGAAAATAATATGCCAGTGTACCAGCCTTTGTTGTCCCTGAAACAGAGTACAGGTCCATGGTTCCTTTGCTGGTGGGGACAAATGTCATACGAGCCTCGAGACAACACCTTCAAGACACTTATGGGCTGCAGTTCCTCCAATGCATCAAAGATACCCATCCAGAATGGCATTCTGCATTACTGGAGATGGAACAAACGGGGACTGGTGGTCTAGACGGCAGAGTGGGCCCTGTTCGGTATTATGGGGAGAAAGTATTGGTGCCTGCAGGCAGTGAGACTGTTGTGAAGTGCAAGGTAATGAAGGGACCCAAGAAACAGTCATATACTGCCCTCATTGAAGCCAAGCCCTCTCTGAAGCTTCCAGTGGGCCTTGTTGTTGGCAGAGTCGTGGCTAATGTGACCAAGCAGCAGGTTCCGGTCCGAGTGATGAACCTGTCTGAACGAACAGTTGTTATTAGGTCCAGCACTCAGCTGGCAGAGGTCTTTCTGATTCAGGAAGTACTGCAAACAGTGGAAAAGGGCCAGGGGAGGGGTGAAAACACCAAGATGGGAGTGCCTGGCACGGGTGTATGTCAAATGCATGAGCAAGGGGTGAGCAGTAATAAAGGCCTCGCATCATGTTGTGTAGGGAAGAGCTTGTAGGGAAGAACATTGATGTCTTCTCCCAGCACTCATTGGATTATGGACACACAACAACTGTCCAGCATGAAATACCCCTGGTGGACCCAAAACCATTTCGGCTCCCGTACCGTAAAATACCACCCGCCCAGTGGGAGGGCGTCAAGAAGGCTCTCACGGAGATGAAAGAGGCTGGCGTAATTCGTCCAAGCAAGAGCCCTTATGCTTCCCAGATGGTGGTGGTAATTAAGAAGGATGGGTCCCTGAGAATATGCGTGGACTACAGGAAGCTGAATCTGTGCAGCACGAGGGATGCTTTTCCGTTGCCAAGGATAGAGAATGCACTGGAAGCATTGGGGCAGTCAAAGTATTTCTCCACCCTCGACCTCACCTCTGGGTACTGGCAGGTGGAAGTAGCAGAGCAAGATAAGCACAAAACAGCTTTCAGCACACCCATGGGGCTGTACGAAGCTAACAGAATGCCATTTGGGTTACAAAATGCCCCATCAACTTTTCAGAGATTGATGACCTGTTGTTTTGGAGACCTAAACTATGTCAACCTGCTCATCTACCTTGACGACATCATTGTCTTTGCAAAAACCTTTGACGAACACCTGGAGAGGCTTCAAGTGGTGTTCAATCGGCTACGGGAACACGGGCTGAAGCTGAAGCCCTCCAAATGCCATTTGATGAAGAAGAAGGTTCAGTACCTAGGGCACCTGGTGTCAGCCGAGGGTATCAGGACTGACCCGGAGAAGATAAATACAGTGACTGACTGGAAACGCCCCACTAACCGCAAAGAGGTACAGCAGTTCCTGGGCTTCACAGGCTACTACAGGCGGTTTGTGGGAGGCTATGCAAAGCTGGTTGCGCCTCTATATCGTCTAACTTCGGGAGACCCAAGAAAAGGGGGGCCAAGACTTCCTTGGACCCACCTCCCCAGTTCCATTGGACGGAAGATTGCGAGGCTGCATTCCAAGGTCTGAAACAGAGACTTACCACCGCCCCGGTCCTTGCCTACCCAGACTACAACCTACCATTCTTGTTGCAGACTGATGCGTCCGGGGAAGGTCTGGGTGCCGTTCTTGCTCAGATTCAAGATGGGAAGGAGCATGTCCTTGCATATGCCAGTAGAGGGTTGCATCCATCTGAAACGTGTTACCCGGCCCACAAGTTAGAGTTTTTAGCTCTCAAGTGGGCGGCAACAGAAAAGTTTTATGACCACCTGTATGGGCACAAATTCTCTGTCATCACCGATAACAATCCACTGAAATATGTGATGACAACGGCAAAATTGGACGCGACTGGTCAGCGCTGGGTGTCCCACCTGTCAATGCTGGACTTCGATATTCAATACCGTCAAGGAAAATGCAATGCCAACGCCGATGCTTTGTCCAGACTATCCAGTCGGGAGGTCGCACAAGCCTTGCAGACATGTCCACAGCGGGTCAAGTCCAGGAACAGTGAGAGGAAGTCTCTGAGTTCAGATGAGGTAGTCGAAAACACAGCACAGGTTGAGACAGACTATGTTCAAGGACCACAGCCAGGCAATCCTGAGCCGCTAACTGAGTCCTATGATGGTATCGGGACAGACTCACTGCCTGCAATGACAAAGCAGCAAGTTAGGATTGGCCAAAGAGATGACCCTGTGGTTGGACCAGTGCTGCACCATCGGTCTCTGAACACCAAACCTAAGAGGAGCGATAGTGTGGAAGGAGGGGCACCGGTGGGCATTCTCTTAAAGGAATGGAAGAGGTTAGTGGTCAAGGACGGCATCCTCTACCGCAAAGTTTATGATGGACAAAGAGGGTCAATTGAGCAGTTGGTGCTGCCCATGGAGCTACAGAGGTATGCTAAGACGGCCCTCCATGATGATTCAGGCCATTTGGGGTTGGACCGCACATTTGCACTGATGAGGGAGCGTTTTTACTGGCCCAAGATGTTCCAGGATATCAAAGCATGGTGTGAACAGTGCGAGAGGTGCTGTCTCAGGAAGACTCCCACAGCAGGTCTTAGAGCCCCCCTCGTCAGTATCCACACCAGTGCACCGATGGAATTGGTCTGTATAGACTTTCTGACATTGGAGAGGTCCAGAGGTGGGATCGAGAATCTGCTGGTTGTAACGGATCACTTCTCTCGTTTCGCACAAGCTTACCCGACCAAGGATCAGAAGGCACGCACAGTGGCAAAGGTGCTGTGGAGGAACTTCCTCTGCCGTTTTGGGTTCCCGGCTAGACTTCACGCTGATCAAGGTCAAAACTTTGAGAGCACTGTTGTGAAGGAGCTGTGCAGGATCACTGGTATCACCAAGTCGCACACAAGCCTATATCATCCACAGGGAAACGGAACCACCGAAAGATTTAACAGGACCTTGATGGATATGTTGGGAACACTGAATCCTCAAGAGAAGCCCCGCTGGCATGAACATTTGGACGCTATGACGCATGCCTATAACTGTACACGCCATGACTCGACGGGTTACACACCATACTTTTTAATGTATGGCAGACATCCCAGACTGCCCATTGACCTTGTCTTAGGGCTGCCCGAGAACAACGAGCCATGTGAATACAGTGAATACGTGCAAGCCCTCATGGACTGCCTGAGAAATGCTTATGATAAGGCCAACAAGATGTCCAGGCACGCCAAAGAACAGCAGAAAAAACAATGTGATCGCAAGGCGAAGCCTCAGGAATTTGAGCCCGGGGACAGGGTGCTTGTCAAAATTTGTTACATTGAAGGTCGGCAGAAGCTGGGAGATAGGTGGGAGCGCCAGCCTTACATTGTCATAAAGAAACAGCCGGACATTCCTGTGTACGTGGTCTGGACCGAAGAGGGGGACAAGGAGAGAGTGGTCCACCAGAATCTGTTGACCCAATGCATGTTCCTCCCCTTGGAGCCCCAACAGGAGTGGTGTGGGATGAGGGAGCCAGCAGTGAATACAGATTGCAGTGTTAAAGATGCGATCGAAGATGTTCAGCTGCAGGACCTTGGATATGCTGCAAGTAAAACTCAGCCTAAGGAGATACAGGATGGAGGGGATCAAAGCGAACCGGATAAAGGGGAGGACAAGGGTCAAGGACAGATGTTAGAAACTGGACATGGACCGAGGGGGCCCAGTAACCTGAGGGTGATGTCCAAAGGGCTTGTGCAGAGCAGGAGAAATCCGCCGAGACACAGATGTCCTCCCAAGAAGTTGTCCTACCATTCGGTAGCTGTGAAACCTGTTTTTGATAAGCAAAAGATTGAAATAGGACGAAGACTGTGGCTGGCGGCTAAAGAAAAGAAGATGGCTGCTGTTAAACACTGAGCATGATACATTGCACCATTGCACTTCACCTCTCATACCACAAACACTAGGTATCGTGTTGACACGGGAAGAGGGAGGGGTTGTGTATCTAATGGCTGAGACGCCATCATAGAAAGAAGGGGTGGGTGTAAGGAGGTGAACTGATGTGGTGAGTCTGCAGAGGTTCTTTCAAAAGGTTGGGACAGTTGTTAGGGAAGCCTCCAGGGGGCGCCACTTCGTGGTCTGTTCACTGTTGTCTGTGAATGTTCTTCTTCGTTGGTTGTGGCCATCTTAGGTCACAACTCCATGTCTTTTCTAAAGGTAAGCAGGAAGAGACCAGGCTCCCCAGTTAAAAGATGAAAAAAAGTTATTGTTTTGCACTATTAAGCCGATTTATTCACAAAATATGATGGCTAAGAGTTATATTAAGGTGGGGGTTTTGTAAATATATATATATATATATATATATATATATATATATATATATATATATATATATATATATATATATATATATATATATATATATATATATATATATATATACGATTCTCTATTCATTCAATACATGGGATTTCAGCAGGATCTACCCCAGTCTGCTGACATGCAAGCAGAGTAGTAGATTTTTGTAAAAAGCTTTTATAATTGTAAAGGACAATGTTTTATCAACTGATTGCAATAATGTAAATTTGTTTTAACTATTAAATGATATATATATATATATATATATATATATATATATATATATATATATATATATATATATATATATATATATATATATATATAATATGACTTATTTTATCTTTGTGAAAATATTGGACACAGTGTGTTATCAAGCTTATGAGATGCGATGCAAGTGTAAGCCACTGTGACACTATTGTTCTTTTTTTTTATTTTTATGAATGTCTAATGATAATGTCAATGAGGGATTTTTAATCACTGCTATGTTGAAATTGTAACTAATATTGATACTG
>NC_084742.1:33977700-33980200 GCF_033978785.1 Entelurus aequoreus | reverse complement strand
TGTCCCACATTGTTCCCTTGCTCTCTGTCTCGCCTACAAAACCAAAGAACTTAGGTCCAATGATAAGACACGGCGTAGCTGCCAAACATTACACCGACACCCAAATACCACATTTTCAATTGTTTAGGTTTAGCCCATGGTTATGTTAAACACATAACTATGGGCTGCACTTTAGACACCTGTAGGCTATGAGGAGCTAGCAGCTACACAACAGCTGAGCTAAAACGACACATTACACATTTAAGCATATCAAATAATTATAGTTGCTCATTACATACACAAAGTTGCCATGGCAGAAGTCTGATAGAAAATATTCAGTAACAAACGTGTCCGCATCATTACAAATTTCTACAACATGAGCTTGACTTAATGAATTATTGGTGCCACCAGGTGTGGTAAAAATTCAAAATACTATTGCTAAAGCATCCGCCATAAGGGTAGTATTTTTCTAGTATTGGTGACAATATAAATATAAGCATATTTTGTTACTTTCACCATATTGAATACATTACTTAAAAGATAGGGTTTAGTTGAGTTTGAGTTATTAGTGATATTGCTAAGGGGTCCCCTACCCTAACACCACCCCCCAGTGGACCATAGAGGCTAAAGAGACAATCATTGACCTCAAACATGACCTGTCCTCCGCTACTTGACTATTAGCTGACCTTTTTCTTAGATGTTTCTGAAAGTGATAGTATGACTAACACAGTCCTTTTTTCAGAAACAGAAGGGGGTGAGTGAGGGTGGATACAGACTCCTTGGAACTAAATCGACAATCATCCGACTCTGACACATTCCATAGTTTTAACGTTTTTACCGTGGGTAAGAAGTTATAACTAATTTTAATTTGAAAATAACGATTTTACACATCGATAGTAGTTTAGTAGATCAAATTTAGAATATGGAGGAGGTGAGGGTGAACCATGTATAGTCTTTGATTTCACTGATATGATCAATACGGTACAAGGGAAAAGGTACGTACTGACTTGTGTTGACAATCACAGTGGTTGGCCGGAAGCAACAACAACCCCAAAAGAGGATGCAATATCAGTAATTAAATGACTTGTGAATGACCTAGTACCCCGACATGGTTTCCCCAAAAAGATTAGGTCAGACAACGGCAACCATTTAAAAAAATACTCACTTAGCCTTGGTCGAAAAGGCTTTCGGACTAGAACACAGGTTTGGGGTACCATCCTGAGTCCCAAGGTAAGGTTGAAAGGATGGACCAGAACATAAAAAACTAATTGGCTAAAATCTGTACACAGACCAAATTTAATTGGATTGACATGTTGCAATTAGCGTTAATGATCATTCGAAGGTCCGTGAATAAAACTGTTTTACCGCCCTTTGAGTTTTTCACCCTATGAGCTGCATACAGGTCAGCCATTCACAGGACCAGCAGCCCCCCCCCCCCTCCCCACCCCATGGAAGGAGGACTCAGCGTAAAACCAAAATGGTATTTTACACAAAAAATTGCAGAATTTGTGTGCCAGTTCTTCTGTACAGATTCCCTTCCGCCCGCTGAGAGGGTCAAGATCAAGGTCATCAAACGCAAGTGGACGGAGCTCAGGTGGACTGGTCCCTTCAAGGTCGTGGAACGGACGTCCCACACCCTTCGACTGGCTGGTGGAGGGGACACCTGGTACCACCTCTCCCTCTGCACTACAGCTGAAGAACCTGACAGATTACCAGCGGATGTCATTGCTGACATCGCCACAACATCTGCCCCTCAGCCCAGGAGACGAGAGAGATTTTCTACCTACATTACTCTTTTCAACTTCTATATTGTATATCCTTGTGTGAGACCAATCCAGTATGCTAAATGTTTCTTAGTTTTTCTTGCTTGTTTGCAGCATAACTATCTGTGTCGTTACATTAAGTGAAAAGTTTGATGTTTATCCCCGTTTTGTTACCTAAATTACTCTGATATTTATAGACGAAAGGCAGGATGTTACACCCGACTAGTGTTCCCTGACGGACTGGTGCTTGGGCGTGTTCTACTGTCTTTGTGTCTCAGTTCATCCTTCCTGACGACAGTGACTGACAAGTGTCTAAGAACATACAGCGGACTTTAAATAGACTGGGTCAAAGGGGATAGCAAGACTTATTTTTTGACCTGTGCAGTGTGATTAATTACGGGGGACACAATAGCTATTACCGTGGTAATAACCTCTATATTTGTTACGACTCAACCCTGAACCATTGGTGTCGGATGCAGACAACATACTCTGGTAAGTTGTGCCCATCGTCCCTTTTATGTTGTTTTGGGGCTTGACATGACTGATACAGACGCTAAAGGAATTATTAAAATTAATGTCCTTGAGAGGGCGTTAACTACCTCTACACCCTCTGTAGCACCTAAAGTACCACCCCACCTCGGTGGTGTTTCAAAGGCTCACATCCGTGCGTGCTAATGACATCACCACCGAAGGCCTGGTAACTTTGACCTTTGACCTTAGGAGCGGGTGCAGACAACCTGTGGCTCAGGTGGATGCCA